>NC_056729.1:1256021620-1256154120 GCF_019279795.1 Protopterus annectens
CTCATTGTGTGTGTGTGTGTGTGTGTGTGTGTGTGTGTGTGCGCGCGCACGTGTGTGTGCACGCACACACTACCACGCGTGTATGATGTGTGTATATGTGTGGTATGTTTGCACCCATGCACACATGTATACAGATGTTAATCAAATAGCTTCATGCCTCACATAAAATATGCCGAGCCACTGAGAATATATTTTCAAGAATCATAAACAGGAAGGCTGTTATCTCTGCCCCCTCCCTAATAATTATCTCTGCCAAGGCACTGAAGAAGAAAGGTGAGCTCCTGCAAGACAGAATGATGAGTTGAGCAGGTAATGACTGTGCTATACATTCAGAGTCTGATAATAATGACTTAACTAGTCAATAAAGTCAGCCTCGAGGCTTCTTCCATGGTAAACATAAATCAAATGTCACTGACTGCTAAAGAAAAGGGCACTTTTTTATAAATCACCTAGGGTACCATAGATAAGATGATTGCTCACACAAAGGACAGACTAAAAATAAATCAGGTATCTTCTAATATTTTGTATTATACACCTTCAGGAGATTTTTCTCTGAGCTGCTGCCGTTTGGCAAAGGTCTTGGTCTTTTCAACAGCACAGGCAAAGAAAATAACAGCCCACAAAATGGTTGTAGCTGGTTTAACTGCTGAATGAACATATGCCAAAGAGTTGTAAATGTTGATCTTGTGTCATTAAATGTTAATTGGTAGTTGACCTGATCCTTTTCTGATTCTTGATTTGCAATGGCTTATGCCACAAGGTAATCTATGATATATATGGAAATGTTAGAATATCAAATCAACCTACACATTTCTGTGAAGAGCAAAGATATCAGAGTACATAGAGAAAACTAAAGCAGATACGAGATGAACACAGACAATGATGGCCTGTCACAATGTTTCCATTATGAGAAGATAAAAATGTTCAAAGTCAGTTTGCTTGAACATGAAGTCCATCTTATTTGTTTTCTTGAAGTGGGAGCTTAAGATCAATGTGGAGCTTGAATCCCATCACTACGACCAAAATACATAGTCAGACATGTTTATATGCCTTAAAACACATTGGTTTAAGGAACTAATAGGTTATGGAGCTCAAATCCACACCACTGCAAAGCCAAAATATGTATACAAGATAGTAACTAGCCTTAAGAGCTTACAGCAAATGGACACTACTGCCTTTGTTTAGGACTACCAGTCACATCAAAACAAGCTACTGACTGTCTGGCAGTTGGCTTAAAGGATAAAAGAGCTGTTCATAGGTTCATAGGTCCATAGGTTCATACTAGGCTATCTGCCCAAGGGCATTTATAAGCCTAGCCCATAGTTATGTGGCTTTCGCCACCCCTTTAGTTTGAATAAAAACTATGCCTATCATTTTTCTGTGCCTCTGTCAAGCAGTGACACTGAAGTAATCCCTGGGGTATATCTGCGATCTCCCATCCATTGGTCAAGATTCCTCTTGAACAAGGCCAGCGAGGTGCTCTGCCTCACATGTACCGGGATTTTGTTCCACAGCATAGGGAGTCTCTGGGTGATGAATCTGTCCCTCCAGCACGTTCTATTTATAACCGTGTCAAGGTTTAAGTCTCCCGCCCTTGTGGTTCTGAGGGATCTAGATTTTTTGAGGTGAAGCATATTCATCAAATCTGGGTTTGACATGGCCTTATATGTCAGGCACAGGTCACCTCTGAGCAAGCGGTATGAGACTGAATAAAGCTGGAGTTCTTTCAGTCGGGCAGCATAAGACATATTTTTGAGACCCTTTATCCTTTTGGTGAGGAACTTTTGGGACCTTTAAAGCTGCATCAGTTGTCTGGTCAGATACATTCCGAACGGGGCATTGTACTCAATCATTGGTCTAATGAGTGATGAGTACAGGGGGACGATGACCTCCCTTGATCTAGATGTGAATCCCTTCATGATCAGGTGGGCGATATAGAAGGTTTTCCTAACTACTTTAGCAACATAAGTGTCAAACGAAAGACTACTGTCAACTTGGGTCCCCAGATCCCTGATGACTTTTTCTGTGCTCAGTGGATTGTCACCTATATGGTAGCTAGGGGTAACCTTGTTTTTCCCGAAGGGTATGACTATGCATTTTTTGGCGTTTAACTTCAGGCCATGGCTCTGGCACCAGTTATCCGTTTCTGTGAGGCCCTTCTGGAGGATATCTGTGTCAGATGTGTTTTCGACTATGGCCCAGTTTGCAGTCATCTGCAAACTTTGTCAGCCATAACCCTCCTGTGTTTGCTTGTACTTCAGAAAAGTAGATGCCGAACAAGAGTGGACCCAGGACTGAGCCCTGTGGGACACCACTTGTGACAGGCTTTGAGTCTGACATGGCTCCAGCAACTCTGACCCTGTGGGTTCTGTCGCTTAGCCAGTTTGCAACCCATCTTGTGATGTATGGGTTTACATTCAAGCTGATGAGTTTTTCGATGATACCTGAGTGGGGTATTGTGTCGAAGGCCTTTGCCAGGTCGAGGTAGGCTGTATGGACTGCCTTTCCCTCATCAATGGCCTTGGTGACTGTCTCGAAAAAGTCAACCAAGTTTAAGAGGCAGGATCTGCCTTTGACAAAGCCAAACTGGGTTGGATCCAAAGTCTGCAAGTTCCCTATGTCTTTATTTATGAGTTCCATTATGATCCTCTCCATGGCTTTGCAGATAAGGCTTGTCAAGCTAATGGGCGGTAATTTCCAGGGTCTGTGGAGGCACCGCCCTTATGAAGTGGGACCACAGTCGCCGTGCGCCACTCCTTGGGTACGTATCCTGAGGTGAGGCTAAGATTAAACAGCTGTCCTAACTGTGGGTTTAATTCCTCCTTGAGTTCATGAAGCACACAGCCGGGGACACCATCCGGTCCCATGGATGCTGTGTTTTTTGCCTTAGTGAGGGCAGTTCTCACCTGGGCGTTGGAGATGTTTGGGGCTACAATCCTCTGGAATAGATATCTCTCCTTTTGGGGAGGGGGAGTTTGCACTGAACCTGTCAGCCAGTATGTTAGCAATGTGTGTAGGTTCAGTAATTTTCACATCATTTTGAACTAATTCTGAGCATATCTGGGAGTTTCCTCCTAGGTTTCTAACATAGCTAAAGAAGGCCTTATGATTGTCTTTAGAGTCCTTGGCGATTTTTCTCTCAAAATTTGCCTTGGATGATTTTATGAGAGCTCTTAGTTTTGTACTTATAATGATCAAAGGTGTCTTACGTGCTCAAGGATTTTGCTCTATCTTGTAGTAGCTTCCTCCTTTTGTTGTAGAGCTTGTTTATGGCTGGGGCCCACCAGACTGGACGCTTGCCTTTGGTACAGAGAGTCTTAGTTTTGTTTGGGATTGCCTGATCCATGCAGTCCTGTAGGTGCTGGTAGAAGGCATTTGTAAGTGATTCAGCGGTTTGAGTAATGTTTACCACTGGCTCAGGGGCCTTAAAGGAGACCACACTAGTTTTTAGAAGTGTGAAATCGGCCTTTGAGAAGTTTTTCACTGTGGTCTTTTTTGTTTCAGGTGCGGGCGGGATGAGGACCTCCAGCGAGATTAGTTTATGATCTGATCTCACCAGTGAGGGGTATACTTCGGTGTTGAACATTTTGATCCCATGTTCGTGATGATGAGATCAAGTATGTTTTCACCTCTTGTGGGGATGGTGACTAGTTGTTCCATGGCATTTGAGTTTATGAACTCCAGGAATCTTTGGGTTAGAGTGTTCGGGCTTGAGTAGTGTTCCCAGTCTATATTAGGGTAGTTGAAGTCACCTAGTATGATGGTGTTTGGAGATACATTTATCCCTCCAATGTTTTCAGGAAGGCCATGTGAGGTTCCTGAGTTTGAGAGGGTGGCCTGTAACATGCTACAAATTGCAGAGCAGTCTTGCCTATGGTTAATTGCACCTGGATGGTCTCCGATGCATCGTGCGTTGCCACCAACCTTGAGGTGCGGGTGTCCTTTATGAATATGGACACCCCCCCTCCTTTCTTGGTGTTGTCCGGATTTTGGGGCCAGAACGTATGATATGAGGTGAAACCTGTTAGTGCTGGGGTGCTCTCAGGAGCCTTGAACCAGGTTTCTGTCACAGCACAGACATCGATGTTCTCCATATTGAGAAGGGCCTCGAGTGCGTGCATCTTGAGATTGAGACTTCTGGTATTGAGCAGCATTACCCTTAGTTTTTTTCCTTTTTGGTGTTCTAGGGTGGTAGGTTTAGAATTTGAGCCTTGCCTAAAAAGGCACTATGGGGTGGCAAGAGCCTTTGCCAATATCCGGAAGCCCAGGGGTGACAGGTGCAAGCCGTCCCTTGCGAAGCAGCGTGGCTTGTCCAGCATGTCATCCCAGGCAGACAGACATTGGATCCCCTTTGAATGACACCAGAATTTAAGCCAATTATTAAAGCTGATCATCTTATCACTGTATTGTGGCATCATTCTAGGTGAAGGTAGGATACTGCTCAAGGTCAGGGTCATACCTGCCTGGGCTACATAATCAGAGAGCTCCTCGACGTCCCTTTTCATGCAGTCCAAGGAGGTACGTCTCAGGTCGTTGACACCAGCGTGGACAATGACTGAGTCATACTTGTACCTGCTGTTGAGAGACCTGAGTGCTTGCGTTATGTGGCGGATTCTAGCGCCCGACAGGCAGCTTACTGTGACCTTCTCCTTACTCAGTCTGGTGAGCGGGACGTCAGTGTGTCTCACTATGGAATCACCAATGACAAGTGTGTCTGGCATTTTGTTTGGCCTTAAGGGCTGTGACTGTTTGACACTCTGACTGTGTGGTCTATGTGTTGCATGTGTTGGGTCGTGAGGTGGTAGTTGTTTGGGTGTCTGCTTTGGTGGCCTCTGCTGTTTTGGTAAATTTTTGATTAGAGCCTCCGAGTATGTCTTTGTGTGAGTATGTGTATGATTTGAAGTTGTGATGGTACCATGTGTGACTGGGTATGTATTGTGTGTGGTTGCCTTCTCCTCCTGTCTGGTCTTGCCAGTCCTATGTTGAGTGAGCTCAGCCTCCAGTTTGGCCGTATAGTTGCATCTCTCGCATGTATTTGTGTTTTGTGGGAGAAGGAGAGGATTGTCTGTGTACATGAGGCAATTGTAACATTGCCTCAATATTCCCAGGTTCACCAGTTGAGCTGGAGAGGACACTAGCAACTGATCCCTCGACATACTAGAAGTAGTAGATAAAGAACTTTCAAAGGACTCCGGGGGAAGTGGGTTTTAGGCTGGTGGGGTACTATCTATAATAAGAGTGCTTTATCAAGGTGCAAGTACTGTAGGAGTAAGTGCTAGGCTTTACAGATAGAGAATAGTCTACTTGGGAATCAAGTAGAGATGAACTTTTCAGTTATAGGATATGCTGGTTAGATCAGCAGTACAGTTTAGCGTGTTTTATAGCACTTAAAGTAGCAGTAAAACAGGCGAAATGCAGTCGCTAGCTTAATAACAGTGGGAAAGCCACAAAAAATACTTATATCTGGTAGAAAGTCACTCTTTTAGCTCTCTGCTGCTTGGATCACTCTGCAGGCCACCACGAGGATCTGTGCAGAGTTGGTACAAGCTGGAAAACACGTGTTTAGCGTGTTTTATAGCAGGGGGCTGAAAGGAGCTAGGAATTGGCCCAAAATGACCAATAGACTACTAGTTTCTGGCTGAAACTTCACCAATTCGGACAAAAAGGCTGCTCAGTGCTTCCTACTCCCACTGGTAAGCAAAGAAACTTCCCTCCTTCCTAATAAGGCAATGGATCAGTAACAGGAACTAAAAACAAAGCCCAGGGATCAGCAACTCTGAAACTGGACTACTCTAGTTCAGTAAGGTGGGAAAACAAGAGATTTTTTTTTTTTTTTTTTTACAGAGACAAGGAAAAAAACCAGACAGTAAATGCTATAAATGCTTTTAAGTGGCTAGCACACTTGAGTGTGTTAGCCTACAGGTAAAATTAAGCAACAAATAACTTTTTAAGAGTGCAAAACAGTTAATCAACAAAAAACAGTTTAAATAGAATGCAGAGCTGTATAAACAGGCTAAGATGCAGTCGCTAAGCAGTAAATATTCAAAAAGCCAGAAAAAAATACTTAAATCAGTTATAGCAAATACAGTTATAACAAATGCCCTGAAATATACTGTATATTTCCAATATGTTTGAGAAGGACAGTCAGAACACAAGAAGGTTCAGGCGAAAAAGAAAAAAAAGTTTTGTTTTACTTTTTGAAAAGGTAAAAAGGAGGAACAGAAGGCCTTATCAAATGTTCTCTCTGTATTAAGAAGAATGAGCTAATGACACTAGACTGGGAGGTGTGTCACAGTAGGGGCGGGCAACTGCAAAGCCACCAAGTATAAGAGCAAGACACCAACAGGGAGGGAGGATGGGACAAAATAGCCTAAGACAACAAGCTATGAAAGTTTTTAAACAGAAAAAGATTTCTGAAGATTCTGAATAGACAAAGTGCTTTATATATATTAAATTATAAAAACAGTAATCTGTTAAAATAATCAAAAGATACTTATATTTTGTAGCTCAGTTGCGGTCAAACAACTTCTCCAGCCTGCACCAAAGACCAGAACAACAACTTTTTTTTTTTTTTTTACAAGAACACAAAAACCAGCCCCCACTAGCCAAGAGATAATTACACAGAGTAAATGTTTCAGTTTATACAATAGCCTAAGACAACAAGCTATGAACGTTTTTAAACAGAAAAAGATTTCTGAAGATTCTGAATAGACAAAGTGCTTTATATATATTAAATTATAAAAACAGTAATCTGTTAAAATAATCAAAAGATACTTATATTTTGTAGCTCAGTTGCGGTCAAACAACTTCTCCAGCCTGCACCAAAGACCAGAACAACAACTTTTTTTTTTTTTTTTTACAAGAACACAAAAGAACCAGCCCCCACTAGCCAAGAGATAATTACACAGAGTAAATGTTTCAGTTTATACAATAGCCTAAGACAACAAGCTATGAAAGTTTTTAAACAGAAAAAGATTTCTGAAGATTCTGAATAGACAAAGTGCTTTATATATATTAAATTATAAAAACAGTAATCTGTTAAAATAATCAAAAGATACTTATATTTTGTAGCTCAGTTGAGGTCAAACAACTTCTCCAGCCTGCACCAAAGACCAGAACAACAACTTTTTTTTTTTTTTTTTATTACAAGAACACAAAAGAACCAGCCCCCACTAGCCAAGAGATAATTACACAGAGTAAATGTTTCAGTTTATACAATAGCCTAAGACAACAAGCTATGAAAGTTTTTAAACAGAAAAAGATTTCTGAAGATTCTGAATAGACAAAGTGCTTTATATATATTAAATTATAAAATAGTAATCTGTTAAAATAATCAAAAGATACTTATATTTTGTAGCTCAGTTGCGGTCAAACAACTTCTCCAGCCTGCACCAAAGACCAGAACAACAACTTTTTTTTTTTTTTTTTTTACAAGAACACAAAAGAACCAGCCCCCACTAGCCAAGAGATAATTACACAGAGTAAATGTTTCAGTTTATACAATAGCCTAAGACAACAAGCTATGAAAGTTTTTAAACAGAAAAAGATTTCTGAAGATTCTGAATAGACAAAGTGCTTTATATATATTAAATTATAAAAACAGTAATCTGTTAAAATAATCAAAAGATACTTATATTTTGTAGCTCAGTTGCGGTCAAACAACTTCTCCAGCCTGCACCAAAGACCAGAACAACAACTTTTTTTTTTTTTTTTTTTTACAAGAACACAAAAAAACCAGCCCCCACTAGCAAAGAGATAATTACACAGAGTAAATGTTTCAGTTTATACAATAGCCTAAGACAACAAGCTATGAACGTTTTTAAACAGAAAAAGATTTCTGAAGATTCTGAATAGACAAAGTGCTTTATATATATTAAATTATAAAAACAGTAATCTGTTAAAATAATCAAAAGATACTTATATTTTGTAGCTCAGTTGCGGTCAAACAACTTCTCCAGCCTGCACCAAAGACCAGAACAACAACTTTTTTTTTTTTTTTTTTTTTTTTACAAGAACACAAAAGAACCAGCCCCCACTAGCCAAGAGATAATTACACAGAGTAAATGTTTCAGTTTATACAATAGCCTAAGACAACAAGCTATGAAAGTTTTTAAACAGAAAAAGATTTCTGAAGATTCTGAATAGACAAAGTGCTTTATATATATTAAATTATAAAAACAGTAATCTGTTAAAATAATCAAAAGATACTTATATTTTGTAGCTCAGTTGCGGTCAAACAACTTCTCCAGCCTGCACCAAAGACCAGAACAACAACTTTTTTTTTTTTTTTACAAGAACACAAAAGAACCAGCCCCCACTAGCCAAGAGATAATTACACAGAGTAAATGTTTCAGTTTATACAATAGCCTAAGACAACAAGCTATGAAAGTTTTTAAACAGAAAAAGATTTCTGAAGATTCTGAATAGACAAAGTGCTTTATATATATTAAATTATAAAAACAGTAATCTGTTAAAATAATCAAAAGATACTTATATTTTCTAGCTCAGTTGCGGTCAAACAACTTCTCCAGCCTGCACCAAAGACCAGAACAACAACTTTTTTTTTTTTTTTTTTTTTACAAGAACACAAAAGAACCAGCCCCACTAGCCAAGAGATAATTACACAGAGTAAATGTTTCAGTTTATACAATAGCCTAAGACAACAAGCTATGAAAGTTTTTAAACAGAAAAAGATTTCTGAAGATTCTGAATAGACAAAGTGCTTTATATATATTAAATTATAAAATAGTAATCTGTTAAAATAATCAAAAGATACTTATATTTTGTAGCTCAGTTGCGGTCAAACAACTTCTCCAGCCTGCACCAAAGACCAGAACAACAACTTTTTTTTTTTTTTTTTTTTTTACAAGAACACAAAAGAACCAGCCCCCACTAGCCAAGAGATAATTACACAAAGTAAATGTTTCAGTTTATACAATAGCCTAAGACAACAAGCTATGAAAGTTTTCAAACAGAAAAAGATTTCTGAAGATTCTGAATAGACAAACTGCTTTATATATATTAAATTATAAAAACAGTAATCTGTTAAAATAATCAAAAGATACTTATATTTTGTAGCTCAGTTGCGGTCAAACAACTTCTCCAGCCTGCACCAAAGACCAGAACAACAACTTTTTTTTTTTTTTTTACAAGAACACAAAAGAACCAGCCCCCACTAGCCAAGAGATAATTACACAGAGTAAATGTTTCAGTTTATACAATAGCCTAAGACAACAAGCTATGAAAGTTTTTAAACAGAAAAGATTTCTGAACATTCTGAATAGACAAAGTGCTTTATATATATTAAATTATATAAAACAGTAATCTGTTAAAATAATCAAAAGATACTTATATTTTGTAGCTCAGTTGCGGTCAAACAACTTCTCCAGCCTGCACCAAAGACCAGAACAACAACTTTTTTTTTTTTTTTTTTTTTTACAAGAAGACAAAAGAACCAGCCCCCACTAGCCAAGAGATAATTACACAGAGTAAATGTTTCAGTTTATACAATAGCCTAAGACAACAAGCTATGAAAGTTTTAAACAGAAAAGATTTCTGAAGATTCTGAATAGACAAAGTGCTTTATATATATTAAATTATAAAAACAGTAATCTGTTAAAATAATCAAAAGATACTTATATTTTGTAGCTCAGTTGCGGTCAAACAACTTCTCCAGCCTGCACCAAAGACCAGAACAACAACTTTTTTTTTTTTTTTTTTTTTTACAAGAACACAAAAGAACCAGCCCCCACTAGCCAAGAGATAATTACACAGAGTAAATGTTTCAGTTTATACAATAGCCTAAGACAACAAGCTATGAAAGTTTTTAAACAGAAAAAGATTTCTGAAGATTCTGAATAGACAAAGTGCTTTATATATATTAAATTATAAAACAGTAATCTGTTAAAATAATCAAAAGATACTTATATTTTGTAGCTCAGTTGCGGTCAAACAACTTCTCCAGCCTGCACCAAAGACCAGAACAACAACTTTTTTTTTTTTTTTTTTTTTACAAGAACACAAAAGAACCAGCCCCCACTAGCCAAGAGATAATTACACAGAGTAAATGTTTCAGTTTATACAATAGCCTAAGACAACAAGCTATGAAAGTTTTTAAACAGAAAAAGATTTCTGAAGATTCTGAATAGACAAAGTGCTTTATATATATTAAATTATAAAAACAGTAATCTGTTAAAATAATCAAAAGATACTTATATTTTGTAGCTCAGTTGCGGTCAAACAACTTCTCCAGCCTGCACCAAAGACCAGAACAACAACTTTTTTTTTTTTTTTTTTTTTTTACAAGAACACAAAAGAACCAGCCCCCACTAGCCAAGAGATAATTACACAGAGTAAATGTTTCAGTTTATGCAATAGCCTAAGACAACAAGCTATGAAAGTTTTTAAACAGAAAAAGATTTCTGAAGATTCTGAATAGACAAAGTGCTTTATATATATTAAATTATAAAAACAGTAATCTGTTAAAATAATCAAAAGATACTTATATTTTGTAGCTCAGTTGCGGTCAAACAACTTCTCCAGCCTGCACTAAAGACCAGAAGAACAACTTTTTTTTTTTTTTTTTTTTTTTTTTTTTTGTTTTTTGTTTCCTGTGGTCCAGTGGTGCAAGGCTTGATTCTCCCAGCCTCCATTGCCTAAGTGTATGACTTTGAGCAAGTCACTTTCCTAGCCTGTGCTTCTGGGCGGAGCCTGATAAAGGTTCATGGAGATCAGTGTTCTACACTGAAAAACAAAGACAAAATGAAACTGTTAGCTAGAGAACAGGGTTATAACCACTGACTTCCTAGGATTTCATGCACCTAAAGCCTTCTTTTTCAAACTTCCTAAAGTTACTGAGATTTAACCAAACTCTGATACCGTCACAATATTTCGCAAGGTGGGAACATTCACTGTACGCAGTCACCAATCAGACTACTACTCATTTACCAAGATCTTGGTTACTGTCCCATCTTCTAATGAGCCAATCAACATCAAAATACAGTGGCTGATGGCAAGCAGTCATTTTCTTCAAAAGAGTGGGCATTAGCAGTAACACCAATGCTGTGAGAATACCCTTTAGCAATGCCACAGCTGGATCATCTAGTACTCTGCAGCATTCCCGATATGGCATCCCCTGATCTCTAATGTCTAATCTCCCAGTCCAGTGCTCCAAGCCAGATCTATTTGTGGAGCAAAAATGTCTGTTCTTCCCTTAGGTATAATTAAAAAAAAAATTTTTCTCCTTTTAAACACTGTAGCAAACTACTTGGTACATTTGCATCAAGTAACTTGCTATTTATTTTTATCCATGCCTAAGGAGCTGCCTGGATCCTGGGATCTCTGGAGTTGTGGAAAGTAGAACATGAAAATTAGGGGGAAAAAACAAAAAATATGGAAAATAATACATAATTAATATAAGGTGAGAGAAGGAGGGAAGAAAATCAAAACGCAGACAATGAATGCACTCATAATTTTGTGCTACATCAATAAATATTTTATTGTCAGTGCCTACTAAGCATCTAATAAGCAAGTATAAGAACTGAAGTGCAACTAAATGTTGCACTGAATATTCTGCAAAATGGCACTTGCATTGACTGTGCTGAAAACGTTATTGGTATTACAGTATTTCTGCAGTTCCACTCTAATTACTATTTGTATCTGAATGACTTCAAAAACTGGATGCATTATTTTCATTTTATTTACTGCATTAGAGTGCCTAGTGGCTCATGCTACAAAGGTCATTCCACCACAACATACCTGTTTGTGATTGTGAAACATGTTATCTGTGATAAGGTAAGGCCTCATTTTCAGCTAATTCATATGTTTGTGGAATCACACTTACTACCATGACATGCATTTCATGGCTGATCAGTCAGTCACTCACATGTGTATGCAAACATGAGCACAAGCACATACACCACAGTCTCTGTAAATGTCCCTACTCTATCTGCCTTCCCATGGTCCCCCCAACCCTGTACTACTTCACTGCTATTACAGCATGTATCTATTAGTACCCTGTTATCTAGTGTATCCCCCAACTCCAATCCCCATTAAAATGTTGATGCCATTATGGCACTTTAAAGAGACATGCATGATGACCTAGTGCATCTCCTCACCTCTTTACAACTATTGTTGCCACTATAGCACTTTAAAAGCTATTCCCTTGTGTCTAGAGGTTATCCCCATACCCAATCCCCATCCTGCTATTTGTACCATTATGACACTTTAAGAATAATTCCTGGTGTCCAGTGGTTCACCCTCACCACTTTTGCACTGGGCAGTTGAACATAAAGTTTTGGCTATGTTCAATGCCACAACCTGGTGGGAATGGGTGAACTGATCTACACAGTTGATCAATTTTTTGAATCTTCATCCATGTAGATGCCTTCTTGGAAGAGATAATGGAGAGAAAGCACATGGCTAACTAGCATTATTGGTTTATAGGTTCATAGTTGTTTCCTAGGCTAACAACCACATGGGTCTTTTTTAGTCTAGCTATGCATCCCGAATCTCTGACAAGTTCTGATACCCTTGATAAGTGTAAGCAGGGGCTTGGGAGATGAAATATTTACAAGCTATGATCTGGGAGATGAACCATTTACACGTTGCCTGTGTCCATTAGAGAGATAGGTGCCAAACCAGGGATGAATTTCCTGTTCCACATCCACTTGTCCAGGTTACACTTGAATTGGGTTAGGGAGGAACTCAGCTTTACATTGATGGGAGCCTGTTCCAGAGATGGGATAATCTCTGGGATTAATGCCTGTGTCTCCAGCAGGTCCTATTTATATCACAGGCAAAATGTAATTCTTTAGAATGGGCAATTCTGGTGTTGTTTGTTTTACGGGTCAACTCTAAGAGCTGTGTTGTCAATATAATAGTTGCCAGGGCTGGATGACTTCCCAAAGGATACTATTATGCATTTCTTGGCATTTAGTTTTAGTCCATGGCTGTGACATGAGTTGTTTGTTTGTGTCAGTCCCTCCTGGAGAACATTTGTGTCAGCGTGAGATTCAATGACAGCTCCTAATTTGCAATCATCTGCAAATTTAGTCAGCCAGAGACCACTGATATTGGTCTTGACTTCAGAGAAGTAAATGCCAAAAAGGAGCAGTCAATGGACTGATTGCTGAGGGACTCCACTTGTGACTGGTCTCTTTGTAGAAGTGGACTCCCCACTTCTAACTACCTGGGTCCTGTCTGTGAGCTGGTTGGCTATCCACTGGGAGACATAAGACTTTGCACCTAACCTTTTGAGTTTTTCAACTATGCCCATGTGAGGTATTGTGTCAAATACCTTGGCCATGTCATGGTAGGCAGTGTGAACCATTTTGCCTTCATCCATTGCTTTGTTGACCTTCCCAAAGAAATCCACCAGGTTGAGTAGGCATGATCTGCGCTTGACAAAACCAAACTGGGTGTGGTCCATTGTCTGGAGGTTTACTATATCACTACTGATGATTTCCATGATAATTCTTTCCTTGGCTTTACATTTAACACTAATGAGACTTATGAGTCTATAGTTTCCAGGGTCTGTAGATGGCCCAGCTTTTTGCAGAGGGATAAATGTTGCTGTTCTCCATTCATGAGATATGAAGCCCGTTTGGAGACTATAGTTAAATAGCAATTCCAGAGGCCCTTATAGGTCATGTTTCATGCTATTTAGAAGGCATCCTAGGATATTGTCTGGGCCCATTGATGCAGCATTATTCTTGGCATTAGAAAGAGCATTAAGGATCTGTTCTCTAGTGATAGCAAGGGGAATCATAGCTGATGATATTTCATGAGGGAAATTTGAGGGGGAGAGAGAGGGTAAAGTTGGAGCTGAATTTATTGGCCAGTAGGTTTGCTATATCTTCTGGCTCAATATAGGTGGCTTCATTTACAATGAGCTCTGAACACAATTCTGTATTGCCTTTGAGGTTGTGGACATAACTAAAGAATGCCTTTTGGATGTCCTTGTCCTGGGAGGCCAAATTCACCTCAAATTTGGCTTTGGTAGACTTTATTTGTCCTCTAAGATGCTTGTTTAGTTTGATGAAAGTGCTTTTATACTGCTGGGTGCTGCCTCCTAATTCTTCCCATGATTTTCTTCTTTCTGTTATACAGCCTACTGATTTTGTGATTCCACCAGGGTGGCTTGTTTTTTGAGTTAGTTCTGTACTTCTTCCTGGTGGGTAAAGCTGCCTCTATGCAGCTATTAACATGCTTGTACAGGGATTCTGTGAATAGTTCTGCATAGGCAGCAGTGTTCTCAGGGTTTATGGGGGCATGAAATTTTGCCAGCTTATCGCTTAATAACAGGAGGATAGCCAAGGAGTAGTTCCTGAATATTCCAGGTTTAGCTGGGGACCCATGTTTTATTTTTACTTCAAAGGAAACCATTTTGTGGTCTGACCTTACAAGTGAAAACATTACAGTAGGGGTTGTGCAGCATTCCCCCATATTAGCTTGGACCAGATCTAGTATGGCTGGACCCTGTTTGGTATATTGACTATCTGGTTCAAGGAGTTTATGTTTACAAAATCCAGAAATCTCTGTGCCCATATGTTTGGTGTCATATAGGATTCTCAGTTAATATGGGGTAATTAAAGTCGCCCATGAATACAGTATTGGTTTGGATGGTTAGTATTTCTAATAAGTTTAAATACATGGTATGGGTTCCCTGGGTTATAGAGGGGGATCTATAGCTGGTAAGGAAGTGATACTGGATTTTGCTTATGATGATTTGAACATAGAGCAGCTCCAGTTTATTGTCCTGTTTGACCAGCCTTGAGGTTTATTTATTTTTGATGTAAATAGATGCACCTCCACCTTTATTCCCTGTCTGTGAACTAGCTGGTCTAAATGTGAGGAAGTCATTATAACCTTGCACTGTTGGTGTGCTCTCTGCTGTCTTAAACCATGTTTCAGTGACCGCACAGATGTCAGCATTCTCTAGGGTGAGGAGCTTCATGGGAATGGAGTTTTTTTGTTTAGCCTCATAGCACTGAGCAGCAATATTTTTAGATTTTTGTTGGTTTTGATTTGCTATGTTGGAAGTACTGTCAGTTTGGCATTCAACATGGTCACAGGCCCAGCCCTTAGTGATATTGCATGTCTTTGTGTTAGAGGACTGTGCAGCTCCATTTAAGGACAGTTAATGAACTGAGGGAAGGTACTAAGACATGTACACCTCCATGTACACATCATGGTATACTAATGAATTGAAACCAATGTTTGCATACTCACAAGCACCCTTAGTGAGCCTGGTTATTTATTTATGCAGAAGAATATTCTGCCTTGGATTCCAGAATGTCTTTATGGTGAAGCAGTAGTAATTTATGGCAGCATGACATTAAAAGTACTGTCAGTGGTATTCCTTTCATAATTAATATTTTGTGAATTCTTTACAATAATAACATGTTTAAATCTCATTTTGGGCTTGTTCAAAGTTATAGGCTATTTCCACCTAAACTATAGAAAGAAGAAGAAGAAGAAGATGGATGTGTAGTTGTTTACTTATCATAATTCTATGTGCATAGCTGTGTAATACAATTAGTTTTTATTGTCGATTTTTCCAACTAGATATAGTACAGTAAGTAAACTGGTCTTGGTACAGTAAATGCAAAGTGTTACCAGTGATGAGTGATTCCTGTGTATTCTTAGACCTTTTTTTATTTCATCTAACTGCTTCTTCTTAACTTTGTTTTCTGCAACCAAATACTGTAGGATGCAATGACTTCCTCTGCTTTGATATACGGTTACTGGCTTCAGATTAATTAACTGGGGGTGGGGTAAAGATTTCATAGGGTTCTATTGCTATAGATTTTACTTTAACTGTGTAATCTGCAGTGTGCTTTGCAAAGATTACCTGTGTTTTCTGAACTTAGTTTCAGCAAAAGTAGCTGCAAGGCAGAGAGTTCCTACTTTGTACAAAAAAAGATTCTGAAAAGTTCAGCCTTGCAAGAAGTATATGCAAACTATGCATTTGCTAGTTTGTTTCCTACCACCCCTTTATCTAGGATGTGGTAGCTAACTTTGATCAGCCATCTTGTAAGTGCATCAACTATTTTGGAAATAAGTGGTATAATTTTCAAATGCATGACTGCCTTACAAAACTAGCACAGTAAAAAAATATTTCTGGCCTATAGTGAACACTGCATTATTTAAAAATGTTATGCATTTCTTAATGTGTAAGTAAATCCATGGAGGTAACTGTTTCTTGAATTAATCTGTGATTCCCTATGTATACATATGTGCACATGTATATGTCTATGTATATGCATGTCTATATCTATATTTGTCTATATATATCTATAAACATATACAGGTATGTGAATGCATATGTTTGTGTTTAGGTATATATATATATATATATATATATATATATATATACAATGTTTGCACGCATACACACATTTTCCACATTTTTAGGTGTACATGCCTGCATTTAGTTAACATACTTCCGCACTATTATCCTAAAATTATTTACAAACCTAAGAAAACGAAGAGCACAACAGAGAAAAATAAAAAAAAAAACTTATTGTAGTACTCTGCCCTTCTCTCCTGAACCTGTAATACCCACTGAACCAGCTGGTCAGCCCTCTACTACTTATGCAGATCATCATACTTATGCTAAAAGTGCTGACCTGAATGAGAATCCCTGTCATGGAATACAGGTGGTTCCCCCATCTCCTTCCAGGTATCAGTCTTTTTCCACTCATTTTTGGCTTCTGTTTTTTGGAGTTTCTGCAGGTATGACTCCTGCAATAAGTAGACCATGATTTTGGTCTCCATATCTGAACAGCTTAGAGCATGACCCTGGGCCTTTGCAGTTGCTGCCATCCTACGAAGTGCCAGAACAAAAGTGAAGAATGTAAGTGCAGTACAGAGGATCATAGGGTGTGAACCACACCCATAGAGGAGTGAAAGAGTGACATCATTATACCTAGCCCATGCAACCATATACAGGTATTACCCATGGAACAGATAGCAATGTCATGTTTGGTTTGCTAATTGTATTAAATTATCACTTTGGCTTCCAGATTTATTTTATAGCTATACATTTCTTTGATATGTGAAGGGAAGTCAATGATTAGTCCATCAATATATCATATCTTTCAATTTTTATTTATTTATGTAGAAGAATATTCTGCCTTGGATTCCAGAATGTCTTCATGATGAGGCAGTAGCAATTTATGGCACCATGACCTTAACAGTACTGCTTGTGGTATTCCTTTCATAATTAATATTTGTGAATTTTTTTACAATAAAAACATGTTTAAATCTTATTTCTGTCTTCATTCAAAGTAAGTTAGCATTAGGAAGTGATATAGTTTGATGGATGCATGTGGATTAGGGTTCAGTACACTCCAACCTAAATGTTATCTCACTGCATATATATCTTCCAGTGCTCTGGCATATTAATATATGATGAAGACATGCTGTGCACTGGCATGTATTACAGTGCTCAGCACAGCTTGTCCATGATGACACAGTGTCATTTAAAGCCTATGGGATCAGACACACCAGCTCTTAAGACTGTGATCCATAGAAATCGGCTTGACTGACCATCATTTGCATAAGAAGGGCATAAATGAGCCACAGTTCTCACCAACTGTCATATAGACGCAATTTTTAACTATGCTCAGCCAAGCTAAGAGGCATTTGATTATAGAAAAGTAAGAAAAAGTTAAAGTACGATAACAAATACTTCAACATGAATAACAAACTATAGAAATTCAATTCAGTGAACAATTTTACAATATCGAAGTTCATTTGTTTCAGGATAAGGGAAGTTAATATTCAGATGGTAATCACAGGACAGCTACAATATGAAGTGTCATTTATTAGTTTTGTAATGTGTACAAGAAAGGTAAGGAGAGAGAACAGTAAACGTTTTTATTTTGTGGTGATCAGGTTCTGAGAAATACATGATGATATTGGAAATGATAGATGCTTATGCTGGTACTTTCATTTATTGCTGATGCTGTACAGAATACTGGCAGAAAAGTTAACACTACAGTGAATAAAAATATGTGTGGAAGTCTGCTTTACTTTATTAAATTAGAGATGTTATCACAGGCATCATCACCTACACTATCCTATTGTAAGTCAGGGTGCACAGTGCAGCTTCTGAAAATATCATATGGGACAGTGTTGCAGCATGTGTTTAATTTCAATAATATCACTGGTAAAATAAAGGGAAATTTAAAAAGGAGGGGGAATTTGCAGACTGCAATGTAGGACAGTGTTAAGGGCCAGTTCAGCATCATGTGTTTAATTTGAGTAATGTTAACTCTTACAGCAACAGGAAATATAAAAAATAAGAAGGGGGCATCAGCAGATTGCAATGCAGAACAGCATTAAGTGCACATTCAGCAGAAGGTGTTTGACTTAAATAATGCTCATGTTTACAATAATAGAAATAAAAATAAAACGGGGATCAGCAGACTGTAATGGTGAGCAGAATTAAGGGCCTAACAAACAGAGGAAATGGATGATTACAGAAGTAACACAAATCTTGCTAGCACTGTTGCCACTTCACCCTCAGTGCTGCATAGATGAGGACTGCTTTTACTTCTGATGACACAAGGGGTGGTGTCTATGACAGTCTTGAGTTACTCCAATGTACAATATCTTAATGCATAAAAACAATTCTTATTTATAAAAAAAGCAAAACGCACAGAAACATACTGTTAAAGTATGTTATTATACAATTTTCTTTTTCAGTAAAAGGGAGTACCTCATGTAAACTGCAAGGTGGAATACAGCAACAATATATTTATTTATTTAACATTTGTTTACCGGGAAAGTGTCACTGGGAAAACAGAGCCCATTCAGTGGAGGCCTGGGGAGAAATGCTCCAGATTCATGTCTTTGGAATGTGGTGAAATACACACATTTTTTTATTGATCTTTAGTTGACAAAGATAGTCTAACTAGGCTAGGAACCTCTTATTATGGGGAATGTATATACTACTAGGGGAAATTTGGCTAAGGCATCGGGGAACTTTACCGGTGATGTGAGATCTTTTTACATTTAATTGAGCTACTGCCAACTCAGGCAGATGGGACTAGGTTTAATGTCTAATCTGAAGGATAACACACTTATGATATAGCACCCTCCTTACACTGCACTCCATTGTCAGCAATCCAGCTACCTGATATGGGAATAGAACCCACAGCCTTTTACACCAAAGGCAAGTGTTGTACCACTGACACTGCATTATTTCAAGTTACTCAGTCCAGCCTTCCAAGAACAATTATCAAGTAGTGTAGACTGCAATAGAAACAGTACCTGCATCTTTCTCTGCAGTACCTAGATGAAATACCTGCAGCAATATAGTTCAACATTATATATTCCTGAAAAGGTACCAGTGCTGTTTACCGCACTGACTCCAACTTTATGGTGCCAGTAAGCAGAACACACACACACACACATATATATATATATATATATATATATATATATATATATATATATATATATATATATTATATATACACACACACACACACACACACACACACACACACACACACACACACACACACACACACACACACACACAAACACACACACACACACACTAGACTCCCTTTTATCCATCCTCCTTCTTTACTTTTTTATCCGGCCATCAAATTTCTGCCATAGCCCTTGCAAAAGAAAACAGAGAAGAGGAACACTTCTGCCACCTCCGGGCTAAATAATGACAGACATTTGATATTTAGACTTCATATTCATTAGCAAAATATATACTAACACAAATCCTGTCATTCTAGCTGATTTATAACCTATACATGTTGTTTTCTATGCTTTTTCTGATTAACCAGCCATTCTTTTTTCCAGCCTAAGGTCTGGTCCCAGTGTGATGGGATAAAATAAAATAAAAACAAATCTTTAAAGGTAAGAGGGACTGTCTGATGTACTGTGACAGTAGGTCTTTCCCCACACTGCATGCATCAGTTATACTCTATGTGTTTTATAATAAAGGTAACACTGACCTGAATGCCATGCTCCATAGTTGTGAACTAGACACTGCCTCTTTATCTATGTAGCCAAATACCATGTATGAGCTCACCACATGGAGTCCCTTAGTAAAGCTACTGGCTGGACCCTGACACTATCATTAGTCCTGGAAGGACCTATACTGGGAGTTGCACTGTCACCATAGGGAAATTCACCACCTGACCAGTGCATGATCATGTGGAGAAGAATTCAGGATGAGGTAAACCTCCTGAATGCAGTAGCAATGTTATACTGAAGGGCACCCCCAGACTCATCCACACAGCAGAAATGAGTTTTCAAAAGGCCAACACTCACTCAGTGACAATCCATGTTTTGGACAGGGCAGTATATTACATTTATTTAGCAGTTCACATAGGGTTAGATGCAGGAGTCATCCACCATGGCTTGAATGGGTTACTTGCATCACCTGGAAAACACAAGAAAAGAAAAGGGGGGAAGACATACAACAAGGGAAGGGTGGTTTAATACTAAGCAATACACTTGCAAAATATAAAAAAAAAATACCTAACCTTAGTAAACGTTTCATATTACCAAAAAAGTGAAGGTGACCATGTGTCATCCTATCATGCAGGAAGAGGTGATAGAGTGAGCTTGGGTGCCAGATGTGAGAATCGTGAGCACTGCCAGGATGCTTGATCGACATTTTGGTGAGAAACCCCATGCATCACACACTACATGGCAGGTGATGGAATGATAAACTTATTTCCTCAATACTTCTGCATCCATGGTCCTGATGGGGCCCTAAGGCAGCATGGATGCAGTTTATCACACCAAGCACCTGAGAGAAATGTGCCATTCCATAGAAGATACAAATGTTGAAGGTTCAGTCCTGTTGTGACTCTAGCATTTAAATATACTGACCCACATGTGCCAAGAGTATGTTGCGGAACCTTGAGACAGAAGCTTCTTTGGATGGTCTCCCAGACAGGCATAGTAAGGGTTATGCATACTTTAGTATCCACAAGTATAGAAAGACCAGACACCCCCCTCCCCCAGTTGCCATTTTTGAGCCATATGATCTTAGTAAACCTATACAATATCTCAGTCAAATCAAAATCTATCAAAAACGTCTTCATTATCAAAGTTATAATGAGTTATTCCTAGCCTACATCTATGCATTCTTGGCTGATGAACATTGCTGGGTGCAAACAGTTTTGGCTTGACCAAGACAAGCAGCTCAGTTAAATGCAAAGTAGATATGAAAGGTATGATTTTGCCTTTTATAGCGTATCTGTGCATGGTGCTGAATCACATCAAGAAACAGCTATGAATAGCAAACAAGCAGGAAGAGTGTGCATTACTATAAGAAGTCCTAGACCATTTCTCATTTGAAATTTATTAAGTCTTCATTTGCATAAGTTCATTGAAAGGTGCTGCAGATGAGGGCAACTGTACTTCCTTTTGAAGCTTCACTTAGCTTGACCCAAGCAGATTGCCTTTATACCTAAGCACAATGACTATAACTCCATCCTTGAATCTGGAATATTATGTTGTATGATTAATATAATTAATGTTAAGTGACAGTGATGAGAAATGTATAGACCTTCATGATTACTATAATATACTACTGAATGTGTCTAATATGCCAGGATCGCCTATGACTAGTTCATTTTCCTTTCTTCCCTGTTTGTGATAAGAAAGACCAAGTAGACCACGTAATGCAGCTGAGGATATCCTTAATAAAAATTAGACATCATTTGGCACCTGCATATTTTAATAAATATCAGGGAACAGTTTGATAGCTTCCTTTTATTCTTAGATGGAGAATAGATCAGATTAATAATCTGCAAGTTTTTTCATCATGATCGGTATTTCAATTATTTTCAATTTCTTTTAGTGACTCAAAATAAAGTTGCATTCACTTTTATGTAACAACATGACTCGTTGGGGGTAAGCATTTAAAATATTAGGACCTGCTAGAACAAGTCCCGAAACACTGAGACTGAATAGCCAAAAAAGCGGACTTATATATATTAAGTCCAAGATGGCCATTTCTTGGAATATTCCTTTTTCTCCAAGGTATGGTGATCTCAGAGTTGGTATATACAGTATATATATATATATATATATATATATATATATATATATATATATATATATATATATATGGGTCTACTTCTTTTGACCTAACTTTCATTTGCCTGACACTGATTTGCCTGACCCCATTTGACTGAAATTTCATTTGACTGACACTTCATTTGACTGACACTTCATTTGACTGACAAGTATTATTAGCAAGAAAATGGAATATGCCCCCTTCTCCACTGTAGTGCGACCCTGGACTTACAATATATAGTTAGAGGGGGTGTGGGGGGCACAGCCCCCCACAATGGGGGGGTGTGGGGGCGAAGCCCCCCACTTACTTTTCTTTTACTAAGCAATATTACATCAAAAGTTAACAATATCATATGAAATGAAGTGGGGGGCTTCACCCCCCACACCCCCCTAACTATATATTGTAACTCCAGGGTCGCACTACAGTGGGGAAGGGGGCATATTCCATTTTCTTGCTAATAATACTTGTCAGTCAAATGAAGTGTCAGTCAAATGAAGTGTCAGGCAAATGAAATTTCAGTCATTTGGTCTCAGGCATATGGGTGTCAGGCAAATGGGAGTTAGATCAAAAGAAGTAGACCCATATATATATATATATATATATATATATATATATATATATATATCTCAAGAGGTTTAAAAGAAAAGAGTGATCTTCTACTTTCTGTCTTTTCCTTGTTTTTCAGCCTTTTTTTCCAGTTTGTAGGTACTTGTCATTTCGCGTGTTGACATTTCAAAAAGAGCCCAGACTGGCATTATCAGTAATTGCTTCTTTTTAAACCATAAGTGTTTTTGGGTCTATATTAGAATACCGAACTTTCAAAATTTTGAGTGTTCTAATATTGAACCCTATTAATCGAAAATTTAAAACATCAAACATACAGAACAGCAAATTTTTTCCTAGGGAAACAATTTGCTGTTCCAAAACACATACACACAACACAAGCACACCAAACAAACAGCAATCCACAAACATACACCTAAACCTTTACACCTAACCATACACTAAACTATACATACACCACTAACTATCCACTTACCTTAACCCAAACCCTAACCCTAAGGTCCATCACTATCGCACAGTCACCTCACCCGCACCCTAACCCTAACTCACCTACCCCACTCTAACCCTCACGTCCACACAATCGCACACTTACCTGACCTGTGCCCTAACCCTAACTCACCTACCCCACCCTAACCCTCATGTCCACGCAATCACACACTTACCTGAACCCAACCCGTAACTTTCCACCACAGCACTGAAAATACTGAAGCAACAGAAACGGACAACCAAATTTTTTCCCTAAGAAAAAAAAACGTTTTTCTGTTTCTTCGATATTTTCAACGGGTCGATATTAGAACACTCGAAATTTTGAAAGTTCGGTGTTCTAATACAGACCCGTGTTTTTTAGTTTCAGTAAATTGTTTTTTTTTTTTTTTTCCCCCAACTATTATTTCATTTCCTTAGTCTTTATAAACTTGTTACAAAAGTTCTCTCATCTGAAAGTTGTTCATTTTCTTTGCTCCTAAGAAAGTAATGTTTCTTTTTGGTAAAAAAAAAAAATAGATGATTATTTGCAACACAACCTGCTTTGGTATTTCACTTGCCCCTGACAGATTGAACTAATTGTCTTTTGCTTCAGTAACATTTATTTTGCTCTGAGCTGAGTGTCAAAACATTGTTAGATCTTTTATTTTATGTGGCATTTTCCTCTGTTCAAACTCAACATTCTTCAAGACAGATTTATAGTGACTGAGTCCAGACTTTATTCCTTTCAGAATTGGCAGACATTTCTAAACTGCATTTTGTAATGTAACTTATGTCTTAAGACAATAGGATTAGCTAGTTCATTTGCTTTCCATGTTATAATACAAGCCTAAGTCAGTCACAGATAATATTTTACCTTTGCTTCAGTCTGTGTGGCTGTTTTAATTGCTTTGCCCTTTGTCTTTGCATTTTTCAGTCTGACTTATCTAAAAGCCTTGTTTCTTGCACAGAATTCCCTTTGTTATCTGCCTGTTTGAGTGGTATTGACTGTAAATCCATCTTCACTGCTGCAGTAGCTGATTTTAGCATACAGGATTTAGATGCTGAGCTGAGTGCTCTGTCACTGGGGTTGACATAAGGTTGCAGATGCAGTCCTGAATTATTGCCACTGCGGCATTTCATTCTATTCTTACTATTTATTCATTTTTCAGAATTCGCAGCAAGTCTCAACAAGTCCATCCAGCATCTTTGTATATAAGAAGAAGAAAGGGTAGACAAACAACCCTGTGACTTTTAAATTAATTACAGTTCTAAAATGCAAGCTTACAACAAAAAATCTCCATATAATCCAAATAGAATAAAATCATACATGACAAAAAATTTCCCATACATGAGATAGTGCAACACTGACAACGCTCTTCAAATGCCCGGCATAACAATCTTGACTTTAAACATCATGTCTCTTTCTCTCATGATCCTATACTACCTAACAACTCCACATAGAATCCTTGCGCCATTTGTTCCTAGTGATGCTTCTCTTTTGGGGTTCTCTCTCTATCTCTCCTCCATTATTTTTATTCCCCTTTCAAATTGTTTGTTAAAGGCTACTGCTTTATCAAGAGATAAACAGGGGTTGAGGTCAGGAATTCAACTTTTAAATGTTTATTACATTCCTTTATGATAAGTACATTTTTCTGCCTGATTGGATATAATTATAATAGTGGGATGCCTGATTTAATTGTAAGCATATTTATGTTTTCAATGCGAGCCAAATGCTTTTACTTTGATAATACTTACTGCAGGCTTAGGTTGTCTGTTGTAGAGTAGTGACTTCTCCTTAAGTGGCTAGATACACTCAGTTCATGATTGTATTACAGGGTTTTTGCCTAGTATTTGTTCACCAGACCAGTCCATGGGCTGCTAACCCCCTTACTGGTATGTGAGTTGCATGTAATAGGTGCAGACCAAAAAGCTGTCATTGCTATTCACATTGGCTTGTAATGCTTTACATTGTTTGTCCTTAACCCCTCTTGCTGCTGATATCTTTATTTGAGGAAAATCCAGAAAAAGAAGTGAATTCCACTAAAGAATGCTCAGCAGGACAAAAAACAATGTCCCAAAGAAACTGTTGAAATGAAATAAAAAGAAACGCCTAAATGACCATCTTTATTTTTATTTTTCACCTTTTTGTGTCAAATCTTGGCTTTTATGCAGAGTTTGTTCTTTTAACTAGAACCTACTGAAAAGATTTTACTAATATTCCTTCTGAAAATATGCCTAAGTCTGTCTTAGAAACGTCAAACTGTCATGTTGTTTTAAACAAAGAGTTTTAAATAAAGAGTTTTATTTTCAAGCTATGGAGGTGTGTACCAATGGACTAACTTGATTGGTTAACATTCGTCATTCACTGTAGGTTGTTTCATTGGATGATACCAACTATTAAACACTGGACCCAGCTTACCTACTTGGATCTGAAGAAGGCTTGAAAAAGCTGAAAGCGCTTGTCCATTGTTTACATCAGAAGGGTTCTTCACTTTTATGTTTGTTTTTTCTGTTTTTATGACATCCACATGTTTTAAAGCTGTGGAATTACAACGCCACTTGACTTTTACAACATCAAAGCTCTATATTTCATACATTGTGGATTCAACATGGTAAAAGCCTGTTATTGAAGCTGTTGTTTTGAAGCTGTCTTTTCGCCATTTTGGTTGTTTAGCAAGTTATGAATACTCAGATGAAATACTAATACTTGTGGTGCAACGCTCTTCCAATATTTACATCTTTATTTGAGGCTGAGTGGCAATGAGGCCTGGTTATTGGGAACAGCACTGGCCTAGGCCATGGAGTGACAGTGTCCCCATCCTATCTGCTACCGCACACATTTCCTGCTGCTTTTTGTCTGACACTGTCCACAAGAACGAGAATAAGCAGAACACCCCACTTGCACATCAGTTTGCACCCTCTGTCCTGGGATAGGTAAGGAAACATATGCATTATGATTGCTTTCACTGCCACCACCAGCTGATTGAGCTACTGCTTGATTTGATAGTATTAAAAGCTAAAAGAAGTTATTATATTTAAATATGTAACTTAATGCCTATTGTATCTCACAACAAAAAAATGGAGCCTTGACTGTGACCCAACCAAACCAATATTAATTATTGTCCGTCTATTGAGAGGGCTAGGAGGGTGGCATTTTACCAGCACTCTCACTCAAGGAGGGAGTAGAAAGTCATATTTCTATGATTAGGCACTTCCCCAGTGGTGGGTATTTGCTGTGATCATAAGACGTATTCCTGTTAACAATTTGACATTAGATAACAGAGCTGTAGCTGGCTAAGATTACATGTGGTGGTGATGATTGTATTGTCTGCAGCTCTGTCGGATTATGAAGTTCCAAAAAATACTCACTTGTACTTGACAGTGTATATGATGTTGTTGGTAGATCTAGTCCATGTATTTCCCTCTCATTCCCAGCTTTCTTATGGCTGAGATGGTCCTCATCTCAGGGAATAGAACAAGGGTAGATAAAAGCATTGGAATCAGGAAACAACAGTTGATCAGCTAAAAGGTATGAAGTGGTCAGGGGTACAAAAAATAGCCACTGCTAGCTATTGTGTGACTCAATGAAAGAAAAAGTATCATTAAATTATTTCGACAGAATTAAAAGATTCCAGGTCAGTAAATTCAGGGTGGCATGGAGTATATATTCTAAACTGCAGTGATATCAAAATTATGGAAAAAAGAAGTGAATATTAGGAGATTGATTCATCTGCAAAAGGTTTTCCACAAAGACTTGACAAGGTCATTGAGTAACTGTAATCACTATTCATATTGATTGTTTCATGAAGTTATTTGCTGCCAAAGATCATCAAACTATGGTTTAAAAAGCAGAAACAGTGAGATTAAATAAAGATAAGCATATGAGAGGGGGTTATTAGTTTTTGTGAAGACTATAAATTATTGCAGTCTAATTTATAAACACACTAGCCATTAGGATGGGAAATAAGGTTGTATAGCTGTGCAATTGTTCAGTAGTAGAAAATACTTCCACGCAAGAGAACCAGAGCACTGCTATTAAATTAAAGGTAATTGAACTGGATATCACTGGAGTTTTACTACTGTCCATGCACTGGTGCACTTGTATATGTCATTTGAATGTATTTGATTCAAATATCCTACTTAGTGGTTCCAGAACTCTCATTCCATGGAATTTGCACCCCAAGTCAGTTTTTCCATATAAGTATGTTTACCTCTGATAGTACTTAAAGAAAAGAAGAATAAGGCAGCTGTCAGACATCTGACAAGGAGATGCATCAAAACGGAAAGAAGAATAAATTGAGAAGTGCAACTGAAAATGTCGCTGTTCATAAGTTCATAGGTTCATAAGTTAGTACTAGGCTATTGGCCCTAGGGCCTATACAATCCTAGCCATAACAATTCATGTCATGACAAGGTTTAGATCCCTGGAGCGTGTGGCTCTGAGGGATTGGGATTTCTTTAAGTGGAGCATGTCCAGCAGCTCAGAGTTTCACATGGCCTTGTATGTTAAACAGAGATCGTTTCTGAGTAGACGATATGCCACAGAGTATAGCTGGATTTTTTTAGATGGTCAGCATAGGGCAATTGCTTTAGGCCTGTGATTCTTTTAATGAGGTATTTCTGCGGCCTTTCCAGCTGTTGCAGATGTCTTGTGAGGTACATACCAAGCGGGGCATTGTACTCTATAATGGGTCTAATGAGGGATGAGTACAGTGGGGCAATGACCTTCTTTTTTTTCTGGATGAAAAGCCCTTAGTGATGAGGTGTGCCACATAGAAGGATTTCCTGACTGTTGTGGCAATGTGGTTATCAAAAGTGAGACCACTGTCCACCTATGTCCCTAAGTCTCTTATCATACTTTCGGTGTTTAGTGTACTGCCACCTATGTGGTAATTCATGGGTACATGGTTTTTCCCAAAAAGGATAACTATACATTTCTTGGCTTTAAGTTTGAGCCCATTGCTCTGGCACCAAGCATCTGTTTGTGTAAGGCCCTTTTGTAGAATATCCACATCATTTGGGGATTCAATAATGGCTCCCAGTTTACAGTCATCTGCGAACTTTGTTAGCCAGAGTCCCTTAGTGTTGGCCTGTACTTCAGAGAAGTAGATGCCAAACAACAGCGGTCCCAGGACTGAACCCTGAGGTACTCCACTTGTCACTTGTCTGGAGCTGGATTTGGAGTCGGCTACTTTTACATTCTGGGTTCTGTCAGTAAACCAGTTGGCAATCCATCGAGTGACATAGGGATTTATACCCAGCTTAGTAAGTTTATCTATGATTCCAGAGTGGGGGATGGTGTTGAAGGCCTTGGCGAGGTCTAGATAGGCTGTGTGGACCCCTTACCCTTATCCACAGCTCTGGAGACTGATTCAAAGAAGTCAATCAGGTTCAGGAGACAAGATTGGCCCTTCAAGATCCCAAACTGGGTGGGGTCCAGTCCTTGAAGGTTGCCAATGTCTTTGTTTATAGGTTCCGTGATAATGTGTTCCATGCCCTTGCAGATCAGGCTTGTCAGACTGATGGGATGGTAGTTCCTGGAATCCAAGGTGGATCCCCCCTTGTGGAGTGGGATAACTGTAGCTGTGCGCCACTCAGTGGGCATGAAGCCTGAGGTGAGGCTATGATTAAACATGACACTTAGGTGAGGTGCCAGTTCATTTTGTAGTTCATGTAGTACACAGCCCAGGATGTCATCTGGTACCATGGATGCTGTATTTTTAGGTTTGGAAAGTGTGGTTTCTACCTGTGTGGCCAGGATTACCAGAATTTGGCAATCGTTTGGTATTGAGATGGGTTCTTTAGTGGATGAGAGAGGGTTTAAGTTGGCAGTAAATCTATCTGCCAGGATATTGGCAATATCCCTGGGATCAGTATATTTAATGACATTCTGTTGTAGTTCCGAGCATATCTGTGCATTGCCATTTAGATTCTTGACATAACATTATACAAGCAAGTTTGTATATTATACACACACACATCTTGCATACATATATGAATATATTATTCATATTAAGTATATTATTTATATTATTCATTATTTACTTTATTTTATATTTAACTAATGTATATTCATAGTTTAACTTACAATGTGCTGTTGCTTTAAAATGCCAAGACAATTAATGGATTAATTAAGGGAGCAATTTAGTAATTAAGTATTGTGTATTTAAGTAAAGTAGGGTGGTTGTTAAAATTGTTTATGTCTGGAGAAGGTTGAGGTAACACCTTGACCGAAAGCGCTTACAACAATAAAGGTCCGTGCCTGTTCATTCTGCCGTGGGTTTTTCTACTAATCTCGTTTTTTGCCAGTTTTCGTTTGAATTTCCTGTTTTTAAAGTTTGTGATGTCGTGTGGAAATCCTACTAGCGGTCAGATCAATGGGCATGATAGGACCGAGTCTCAACCACTGTTTTCTCAGGATGTGGAAAACATTACTACTAATAACGCCAACAACTCCAATGGTCAGCGTATGGTACACGCTATTCATCACGAAGAGGACAACCCTGGTGATTCTTCTAGTGGTAACAGGTCTCCTATGGACTTAACAATGTTGGCCAATATGCTTTTGACCAAGGTCGACAAACTTACGCAACAAGTGAATGAATGCGTAACCAGGAATCAATCTCCTGTTCCGTTGGTGGTGCCTGGGACCAGTTTCGGTGCTACGCTTAATAGCACGTCAACGGCATCTATTCCGCCAGCACAAAGGGTTACAGAAAAACATACGAATGAAGCACAAGTAACCGTCAATTCCAGTAATCAAAGTTCTAACATTCTTCGAGATAGCACAACGAACATTGTGAGAAACAATTCAAGTTTAGTGCAGAATGGGGCGAGTGATTCTGCCTTAATACCCTCAGTTACGAATTTTCTTGCCAAGAGAGATTTTTTCACGGGCTCACTTACTAACAACAACAATGGCCCGGGGACCAACCAAGAAACATCGGTGAGTTCAAATTCTACTACTATTTTTCTGGATAAACTGAATATGTTTGATAGTAAACTTTATCGCTGTAGGAAACTGCAGCTAGAGGTGTCGTACCTCAAAGAATGTATAAGCTTAAAGATTGTTCCTAAAGGGTTACGCCAATGGCGTTACCCTGCTGGACTGATTAATAATTCAGTGTTTCATCAAGAGCTTTTAGTCCTGTTTGATAAACAGGCTACAGAATTTTTGAATTCCCTTATTAATTTCTATAATGTGGAAGTTGACATGCTGTTGCAGGAGTTAACTGAGTTGGAATCTTTCTTACAAAATCATTCTGAGTTTATCAGATACAGATATGATTACACCAGAATCTTGACAAGCATTGAAGCAGCAATCAATAAATTAGTTATTAACAAGCAACGTAAAATTGATAGAGATATAAAAGACTATAACAATCATAAAGCGTACCCCCCTCCCCCTTTAGGACAATCTAGGTTGGGAGAAGTAGGGGCGAATGGTAACACAGACCCTTTACCACAGCCGATCCAACATGTTCCCAATGAGGTTGACACGGAACCTATTAGGAGGAGTGAGCGTATCAGGAACCAAGGCACCCATACAAACAACAACAATGGAGGTTTGAACAACCATAACCAGAGCGAAGGGGGAAACACTGTTAATGACAACAACCAGGGTTTTCACAGGAGGCGAGATGCCTCACCTCCTGGCACGAGCAACAACAACAACAATTCCACAACCAATTACAGGGGGAGATCGCAGAGAAAGAAGAAGGGGAACCAATGGAGGAGATAGAGAGCAGTGAAAAAATTGGTCCTACTATCCTCACCAGTCAAAGAGGGGACTTTAAAATCTACAATTACACTGTTATTACAATTGAACAAAATCTTATTGATTTTTTTCTCTAAAGGTCTTACATTTGTTCCAGACAGAAAATGTAATGTTGTTAACACAATTGTAGATTTGAAATTATATGTGCGTAAATTGAACTTGGCATTCAGACTTGGTAATACCCCTTCTCTCTTGAATACTCATAGAGTTTCTAGCGTTTTCAATCCCCCATTGCATAATACCTTAAGTATTTTTGAAAAGGTTTGTGAGATTGATTTAAGAACGTTGCTTTCTTCCCACAGTTTTCCCAAAAGCAGCAAAGTAAATATTACTAGAGAAGAGCTAGCATTTATTTCCCTTCTCAATGAATGTAACATAAGGGTCATGGCACCTGATAAGGGGGGCGGATTAGTCTTCATGGATGAATACTTTTACAATGGAAAAGTATTAGAACACTTGGAATCTGATAGTTATTCAAAATCTAGCCTTAATGAGATTAATATGGCTTACAAAAAGATCAAAGGTATCTTGGAGGATCTTTTCATCCAAGGGACTATAGATTCTGAAATGTTACAGTATTTGGACATGTTAGCACCTAAGATTCCCACCATGTTTGGCACGCCAAAAATTCACAAAAACTTGGTTAATCCCCCTTTCAGGCCTATAGTCGATGGAAGGGGTTCGATTACGTATGCATGTGCCAAACTGGTGGACAGTATGCTTAAACCTTTATTAAAAGGTGAGTCTCAAATCTGTAAGGACTCTTGGGCTTTTTTACAGTGTATTGATAAATTGGTGTATAATCCGGACCTTAAATTTTTAGTAGTTGACATTAAGGATTTGTACACCGTTATCCCACAACAACTAGGGATTGAATGGACAAGGGAGTTCATACTGAGTAAAAAAGCATCCAATGAGCAAATGAATTTAGTTGAAACACTACTCGAGATTGTCCTATTAAACAACTTTGTGACATTTAAGGGACAGTTCTATTTACAAAAGACTGGGATAGCCATGGGGTCTCCCTGTGGATGCAGTTTCTCAAATAGTGTGTTGGCATACTGGGAGCGTAATTATTTGTTCCAAAATGTGTTATATCAAGAAAATGTTACCTGGTATAACAGATACCAGGATGACATGTTCTTCCTTTGGAAAGGACCATTAGAACTGATCCCCCAATTTATAGAAAGCATCTCAAATATGACAAGTTTTCTCCAATTTACTTACACCATAGGAGAAAACGAAATCAATTTTTTGGATGTTAAACTAAGTAAGAACAGTGCCAACAACAGATTTAAATCTGAAATTTATAGAAAACCGACACATTCGAATTCCCTTCTCCACTTCTCAAGCGGACATCCATTCCACCAAAAAAGAAGTGTGATGAAGGGACAATTCGTGAGGGCAGCAAGAATGACATCTGACCATCAGGATTTTGTAAAAGAATGTGATACTTTGAGCTTGAAGTTTACCATCAGAGGTTATCCAAAGGCCCTTGTTGAGGAAATAAGGAATGAGGTTGTGCTTAAAAGAGAAGGTGGCTATTTTAAGCCACTTTTAGGAGGTGGCACCATGCACAACGCTCTAAAACCATCAACTGAGACCACATCTCAAATTAATTTCATTTTCACATATTCCATTGATTTTAACATAATAAGAAGTATTATTAATAAGAACTGGAATATCATATTAGAAGACAATATGTTAGCTAAAACACTAGGTATTAAGCCAAAATTTGTCTATCGGAGGGGGAAGAACTTAAAACAACTAGTGGAAAAATCTAGTAATAAATCTTCAACCTCCAAAATTGGTATGGCCAAATGTGGAATGTGTCCACAATGTAAACACATTCTTCCAGGAAAAGAAGTACATATTAATGGGAATAATTATAAAATCAATGGTAAGTTTAATTGTGAAAGTAAAAATGTGGTCTATGCGGCTCTCTGTGTAGAATGTTTATCATTCTACATAGGTAAGACTGAGCGTGCATTTAAGAAAAGGGTGTATGAACATCTTTATGCTATTGGGAAGAAAGATCTAAACAATGCACTAGCTAGGCACATAAGTGAACATCCTACGCACCATTTTGTATTTACTGTCATTCAACAAGTTAAGATTGATGTTAGGGGGGGCCCATGGCAATTATGGCTTGAAGAACAAGAATTGTTGTGGCAAATTAGAACATTAGCCCAAATTCCCCCAGGTTTAAATGAGTATGCATCAATCAAATGTATTTTAAAACTGAGGGCATTAAGGAGATGATAAGGTTATTGATTGCTGTGTATCGTACTGCACTGTTTATAAATATTGTTTATAAACTTTGTACAAATTCTTTTATAGCATTTAAACATTAGGTATACTTTTTATGTATTAAGTTTTTGATTTTAATTATATATACATAGAATGTTTTTATATAACAAAATGCATATAGGAGATGTTTTGGATATTTAAAGCATAGGTTTATTTATTTATTTATTTACTTATTTATTTTTATGAAATCTGTTGTTACACACACATATATATATGTACGTGTATATATATACATGTATACATATGTATATAAGTATATATATATATATAATTTGTATAGATATGTATAGGATTAAGAGATTTTAACAATTGGAGTTGTTGGAGAAATTTGCAGAATTGAGGGTGTTGTGCATTGACACTATATTTTTGTTTTGATTTGAGTTAAATTACTTTAGGTAATAACAGTTTCAAAGGAAAGTGTAAATGTTAATATTTAGATACTTAAGCAAGTTTGTATATTATACACACACACATCTTGCATACATATATGAATATATTATTCATATTAAGTATATTATTTATATTATTCATTATTTACTTTATTTTATATTTAACTAATGTATATTCATAGTTTAACTTACAATGTGCTGTTGCTTTAAAATGCCAAGACAATTAATGGATTAATTAAGAGAGTGATTTAGTAATTAAGTATTGTGTATTTAAGTAAAGTAGGGTGGTTGTTAAAATTGTTTATGTCTGAAGAAGGTTGAGGTAACACCTTGACCGAAAGCGCTTACAACAATAAAGGTCCGTGCCTGTTCATTCTGCCGTGGGTTTTTCTACTAATCTCATTTTTTGCCAGTTTTCGTTTGAATTTCCTGTTTTTATAACTATAGAATGCCTTGTGGTTGTCTTTGGAATCTTTGGCAATTTTATTTTCGTAACTAGCTTTGGAGGATTTTATGAGGGATCTCAGCTTCTTACTGAAGCTGGTAAGGGAGTTTTTTGCATCCTGGAATTTTCCTCCTTTCTGCAACAGTTTCTTCCTTCTGTTGTATAGTTTGTTTATGGCAGGAGACCACCAGATTGGCTTCTTTTTTTGGAGGAGACCGTCTTGGTTCTATTTGGGATGGCACAATTCATGCACGAGTGGATGTGGTCGTATAGTGCCTTAGTGTAGGATTCAGCAGTCGAACTTTCAGAACCCCTCTGCATGGGTGTCATGAAGTTTGTCACTTCTGACTTGAGTAGCATGAAGTTGGCTTTGGAGAAGTTTTTTACGGAGGTTTCCTTACTGGGGGATGGGGGTGGGATGTGGATGTCAAGGGTGATTTGCTTAGGGTCAGACCTGACCGATGAAGGGGTGACCACTGGTGTGGAGCATCTATCTCACATGTTGGTAATGACCAGGTCCAGGATATTGGGGCCCCTGGTGGGACAATGGATTAATTGATCCAGGGCGTTGGAATTTATGAATTCCAAGAACCATTGTGAAAAGGTGTTGGTACCCGAGTAGTTTTCCCAGTTAATGGCAGGGTAGTTGAAATCACCCAGTATTAGGGTGTTTGGTTGTATCTTAATATTTTCCAGTATGTTTAGAAAGGTGTAGTGAGAATCTTGCGGCATGGTGGGGGATATTTAGCAAGCTACAATTTGGATTGCAGTCTTACCTAGTGTTAGTTGCACCTGGAGAATTTCAGATGCATTGTGTTGGGCAGCTAGCCTGGAGGTGTGAATATCCTTGGTGAATATGGACATTCCTCCACCTTTAGTGTCTTGGTCATGGTTTGGTGGCTGAAAAGTGTGGTAAGAGTTGTAGCCTGGTATTGCAGGGGTGCTCTCTGGAGCCTTGAACCAGGTCTCAGTTACTGCACAGATATCGATGTTCTCCATTTTTAGGAGTGCCTCGAGAGAGTGCATTTTGAGGTTTAAACTTCTAGCATTGAGTAGCATTACCTTCATATTTTGCATGCTTGTATCTGTTGTGGTGGTGGTTTTGTCCTTTGAACCTTGCCTAAAAAAGGCACTATAGGGTTGGCAAGAGCATTAGCCAGTAACCTGAATCCCAGGGATGACAGGTGCAGACCATCTCTGGCAAAGCATCATGGTTTGTCGATCATGTCTTCCCAGGCAGACGGATACTGGATTCCCTTTGAATGACACCAGAAGCTTAGCCAATTCTTGAAGTTATTAATTTTGTCCTTATACTGTGGTATCATTCTGGGTGAAGGCAGGATGCTACTCAGGGCTAGAGTCATAGCTGCCTGGGCCACATAATCTGAGAGATCTTCCATGTCTCTTTTCATGTAGTCCAGGGAGGTACGTCTCAAGTCATTCACTCCAACATGGACAATGACAGAGTCGTATTTGTACTTGTTGTGGATTGACTTGAGTGCATGCATTATGTGGAAGATTCTGGCACCTGACAGGCAGCTGACTGTAATTTTCTCCTCGTTCAGCCAGGTGAGTGGGATATCAGTGTGCCTGACTATAGAGTCACCTATGACTAAAGTGTTGGGTACATTGTCTTGCCTTAGGGGCTGTTGTTGGGTGGTTGTGAGCTATATGTCACTTTGGTTGTGACTGGTGTTTGTTTGCGTTTCAGCTTCAGAGGTCCTTGTTGCTTGGGCAGGTTAATATCAAGGGCCTCCACATATGTGGGTTTAGTGCTGCTATGTGTGGTTGTTGATGGTGTGGGTTTTGAAGGGCTATGTGTTGCCTGAGGTGTAGTGCAGGTGTTAACCTTATCCTCTTGACTGTCTAGCACAATCTTGGCTGAAGAGAGCTTTGCTTCCAATTTGGCTATGTAAGTGCATCTCTCACAGGTTGTAGTGTTGGGTGGTAGGAGGAGAGGGTTGTCTGTGTACAAGAGGCAGTTGCTGCACTGCTCCAGTATGCCCAGATTCACCAGGTGGACAGGGGAAATCACTGGAAGCTAACCCTTGGACATGCCTGTTTAGGTGCTTTTTTTTGTAAAGTACAAGAGCTGTTTTCCCTTAACTTTGCAAGGTACTTTACATTTATAGGCTGTTTAGTGCCTACGATTAATTTCTCCTTATTGACAAGGAGTGTTGAGTGCTTGTATCAGTTTAAGGCTTCCTAGTGCTTTCCAGCAGGTTCTAGAGCATGTGCTAGTCACAGGGATTTAGATTTTAGTGCTACTACTGAGAAACCAGTTAGTTCTAAGGGAAAATTTGAAGAGCAGACTTTCTGGCACCTGGAATTGTTTAACCGTAGCCCCTCAGTGCTGCATGATGCACAAAATGCTCAAACACATGCGTTTTTAAGCCAGAAAGTTGAAAGGGATAGAAATCAGCCCAAAAAGGCTGGTAAAATTACAATTTCAGAGCAGAAAACCACTCCTCTAGTGTTAGATAGGCAGTACAATGCTCACCACTCCCACTGGTAAGCAGTAGGACTTCCCTTTACCACAGCAAGGTCTGGTTAGTTCTGAACACAGAAAATAAAGTCCTGAGGCCAGCAAAGGTTGGGATCTGGGCTATACTAGCTAGGAAAGGTGGGAAATGAGCAAACAAGATAGTATTTTTTTTTTTTTGTTAAAACAGGCTAAACAATGTAATAATACAGTAAATAAACACAGAAAAGGCTAACGCACTTCAGTGTGTAGCCCCTAACAGTAAATGCAATTAAAACTCTACAAAATTAGCAATTTTAAACTTTTTAAATGAAGCAAGGCAAGTGCACAACTGAAAAACGATTTAAAAGGCAGCAGGGGTGGCTTGTGGCAACGGACTGCCGGACTGCAGGCCCCTCAGCAAGAAAAAAGGAAAAAAGAAAAAAGTACTTTTCAGTTATTTCATTTTTACTGTCTCAGTGTCTTTACTGGACTCGTGTTTCTCATTCTCTGCTTTACGCCAACTGACTCTGTGAGTACGAGCATGCGCACTTTGACCACTTTCGAATTCCGGGTTGAAGCGGTTTAAAAAAAGAAGGGTTTTTTTTTCTCTCTTTCTGCTGCAGCCCGGATAGCGAATTAAGGCATCAGTGTGATGCCCAGCAGTCTATGCGGTTTGGAACCGCATAGAATTGGAAGGGGTTTGGACTGCCACGTCCGCAGGTACGTACATGATGTGCTTGGGCTAAATTGCTGCTGATTGGTTGTCGCTCTCTTCCCAGGCTTTATGTGCTGGGAAAAGAGCGAGAAGCAAACAGTTGCAGCCAGTTTCGGTTGTGGACTGAATGAATCAAGTCTTGATTTCTGGGTTGGCGGCCTATTTTGTTCGCTGCGCTGGATGTTACACAGCAGCTGAAAAAGAAGAAGTAGTAGAGTACAGAGAGTTTCTTTTCTTCTTGGTGGTAAGAGTACATTCAATATGTATATAATCAATGACAATATGTTGATCAATGATGTGTAACTGTGCCAAGCACTTCTGAGTGGATTCACCAAACACAAAAACTTACCATTACCAGTAGAAGTAATTGTCCCTGCTGCATAGAATTGAAATGTTCCATTTGTTGGAGTCTTTTAGTGATACTTTCCCTTGGCTGTATTGACAAACCAGGAAGCAAGGCAAGTAATATAAAAATAGGAATAATTTATGAGTTTATAGGTCCTGATAGAGTTCATGTGGTCTGTACTAGATTTAACACTTTTTGGTTTGAAAAGCTTCAGTTTTTGACAGATTGTCTTTTCTCTGTGTGAAGTTAATCACACTGCTGTGTGTCTTACTCATCAACAGACTTTTAAGCAGTTATAGCTTGCTGAATTATATTCTGTGTATGAAAAAGCCTAATCCTTCTATGCAGTACCCCTAAAGTTTGAATGTACTTTGGTCATTGTTTCATCTAGAAGTGACCCAATTTGTTGACTGACTGAATACAGCTACTGATTTATTTTTATTTGCTTTTCTCATACATAACAGCCCCATTTTCCAAACACTGGTTTTTGGCTGCAAATACGAATACTAAACTTGCAGTTTTGTTTGTGGCCTTGTCAAGAATATGATGAAGTATATCAAATAATAATTATCCACAAGACTCTTGTGGATAATTATTATTTGATATAGTTCATCATATTCTTGGCAAATTAATAATTTGGTATATTGTGCAACAGTACAACTAAAAAAGCATCTGGCAGAGAAAACTCTGTGCTGATGTTTTAAATGGAATTAAGGAGACTTTTGCTGGTAGTTTTGTTCTCTATACATTATGATGATTAATATGGAAACCATCATATGTTTTTTTTTTTTCTTTTGCATCAGTAAAACATTTTGTCTGGTTGTTATTTTTGTGGCTTTCGATTATTTCTAGAATTCCTGTTGAGGAAAAGCACTGCATTCCATGCAAAATGAATGCAGGTGCTGTCTGCTTTTCACATTCCATCTGAGTTTATCTTAAAGCACTGTTTTATAGTATGCAAGCATTGCAGCATAACTGCCTTTTCTTTTGCAGACTCTTGTAAATGCCTGTGCAAAGTGCGTGCATGTGACTCAGTACAGTACTTCAAGAATTCTGCAGTATTGTTTGTTTCTTTCAGCTTTTACTGGTTAGGGGTCGCCACAGCGGAACTCTGGTCTGCTAATGATTGGCAGTAGATTTTGACGTGCTGGCTTGCTGGGCCTAACGCTCAACCTTCAACGAAGGAATGCCCATTCACGCATGTCGCTACACAGAAGATGCTCTAACTGAGAATCGAACGGGCAACGTCTAACTGTGAGGCAACAACACTACCACAGCACCACCCCCACAGCACTTTAGTAACTGAAATTAAACAGTCATCTAGTTGCATACAAGCAGTATAATGAGTAAGAGGAGGAGGAGAGACCAAGAGAAAGCATTGAAATGCAACACGTTTTTTATTTATTTAGGAAATGAAAATGTGACACGTCGTGTAAACTGTAGTGATAATTAATACAATCACTTAGTCAGTCAAGCTTATGTTTTTGAGCAAGACACCTTTTATTTATTTTTTTAATTATATAAAGATATGCTGGAAAGTTATCGGCTCAGATGTTTTCTTTGCATAAAGCCGGTGCCATTTTACAAGTTGGAAAACTAAGCAACAGTGATGAGCATTTCTGCAACATTCTGAGGTTCACTGAATGACAGATGTTTTGAGTTTCAGATTTTATACCCTACAGAAAATTCATACTGATGCAAGACCTACTAAACTTTCTAAGTTTGTAAGAGCAACATTTAAAAATTGTCTGTATTTTTGGGTCTTTGTCCTACTTTTATTGATGGCTTTATTCAGATTTCTTGCTCTGAGTTTGAGTATATGAAATGTGTCAGGGCCATCGCCATCAGCCAGAGACGTTTCAAATTGTGACATACTTGTTGTACCCCACTCCCCCATGTAGTGACTTTAGATGTTTCCAGGCAAGGAGCAGTTAGAGTATCCAAGGTAGACACAAGTACAGTCATGGCTTTTAATCTGTCCTTTATTTTGCAGAATGTTCTGGTTTTCTATCATATTTTTATACTGTTGATTTATGAGTATTCAGAAAATGCATTTTGTTGGTTGGCTGCTTGTTTTTTTATACTTTATTTTGACTGGCATTCCATTAATGTATTTAAAAAGTAATTTATTTTTTCATGCCTCACAACCTTTTTGTTTCCATCTAGATATTAAGTAAGCTGTCATGCAGCCAATGCATTGAAATATTTTTATTCTTCTACACTTCATTTTGTCTTGATTGGACTCTCATAATGACAGTTTGGCACCCAGGGCAGTGTATTTAGTTAGTTTTTGTGGTTTTGAGCATAGCTCCTCCCCTTTCTAGTTGGCCACACCCTTTCCCATTGGCCCCACCCATTCAGCTGCCTCCTGCAGCCCCCCTTTGATTTGAAGTCACCAGCCACCACTGGAAGGCAGTAATACAGTAGAATAAGCAGCTAGCCTACATATACAGACAAGTCTATATATACAGAAAAGCAGCTAAACACACTTAATTCAGATGCAGTGCAACCTAGAGCACTTGAGTTGTAGCAGTATTAAGGCAAATACAGTTTTAATAATTGCACTAAAATATACTCTATATTTCCAAAATATTTGAGAAGCACAGTCAGAACACAAGGAGATTCAGGCAATTTTTTTTTTTTTAAAGAAAGGGAGAAAGGAGGAACAGAAGGAAAGAAACTAAGTGGGTTGGCCTTCTCAGATGTTCTCTCTGTATTAGGTAGAATGAGCTAATGACACTAGACTGGGAGGAGTGAATCAGATCAAATTTACAGTAGGGGCAGGAAACTGCAAAGCCACCAAGTATAACAACAAGGCCAACAGTGAGGAAAGAGGGGGATCAATACTAAAGCTATTGGCCTGCACTCCTTTAGACAGTAAACACTACAGAAATCTTTAACACAGCAGTGAAAAATAACAGAATCAAACACATAGGCCAGAAGAATACTAGAAGCAGCTTTCAACCTGGAAATTAGTTCTAGTATATATTTATCAGAGCTGTGCTGCATACAAGTCAGATAGGTTTCATATTACTACATCAAAAACTGTAAATGTCGAATGGCCTAACGGCCAAAAATGCTTGACCTCGATATGCTTTTTGTGATACTGCAGTACAGTGAAGATTGAAATATTTGCTCTTTCCTCACTGTAGTGCGATCTCGGAGTTGGTATATATATTTAGCGGGGGGTGTGGGGGGGTGCAGCCCCACACAATAGCAAGTTTGAGGTCCATCATTTTTGGCCTTTAGGTCATTCAATATTTGCAGTTTTCGATGTTCTGATATAGACCCATCAGATACAGCAGCATAGCTGAATAGGAGAAAGGTAAAAAAGAGCAGTCAAAGGGTTGTGGTATGCGAAAGTGGCAAGTTTTGGTGATGTCCCATGTCATTAAGGCAAGGAATAAATAAGTCAAAGTAATGTCCATGGGAGAGGGGAGGGAAAGGCTCTGCACAGTCCTGATACAGGGATCTTTCCCCATCCCCTAGCATAATATAATTTTCACTAATCCCCAGCAAAATCTGACTATGTCTTTTGGACAAAAGAAGGGATGATCGAAAAGGATGTTAATAACCCTTCTGATTAGTGATTGGTAGTGCTAGTGTTTCCTGTAATTTATTACAAGGCAGGACTTACCTATTATACAATACTACTGTACTCCTTGTTCAGGAAAAGAAACAGTTGTGTGACAGTACATGTTATGTGGACCTTTGTGAGCTTGCTCAGCCTAGTGTACCTTCCTGCTGTGACTGAGTGCTCCTCAAAGTGGACTGCTGGTTAGCTATTCAAGGAAAAATATATTTGTAAGGATGCACGGCATGATGGCCTGTACACTGAGCATATTAAGAGGGCTTTCAGACATCAGATGATGATACAATGATAAATAAATGTGCATACACTTACACACTCACACACACACACACACACACACACACTAAAACACGAGTGCCCATGCACACACACACACACACACACACACACACACACACACACACACACACACACAAGTGCGCATGCATACACACACACACACACACACACACACACACACACACACACACGCATGCACGCATACACACACACACACACACACACACACACACACACACACACACACACACACACATGCATACATACACAAACAGAACAAACACAGGGAGATAAATACATGCATGCACAAACAGGTGTGATATGTAATTTGCCTATAGTGTCTTAAGAAAAATAAGTAACATAGAGCACTGGCTGTGATGCAGATGACTCTAGAATAGCTAGTGCACACAAACACACTCAAACAGACATATGCATACAGACATGCACATGCCAACAGCATACACAGACACACACACACACACACACACACACACACACACACACACACACATACACACAAAGTCTCACTTGGAATGTGTACCTACAGGCAGTATGAAGGATCAGAAGTCACCTACAGACATAGCTTTGAGATGTACACACTCACGCACACACACATACACACACAAAGTCTCATTTGGAATGTGTACCTATAGGCAGTATGAGGGATGATCATTTTACCTACAGCATACAGTAGCTTTGAGATGTATGATAAAACCAGAACACCTTTCAAAGTTCATGCAGACCTAGAAAGGAAATGCTGATTCTACAGAGAAGTTACCCCAGCCGAGAATCTTATTGGAGAACTAAGTGTTGTGCAGAAACAGCTGAAATCCTTGGTGTATTGTATAACTCAAGTTTAAAACAGTTTGTGTATATTTCAAGTCATTTCTTCTTATAAGTTCTGGATTCTACTTAACTGCAAAAAGTCACTGAAATATTAATGCATTTTAAATTTCCATTGAAATACAACTGAAGATGTTTTGAAGAGTACTTCTGACTTTGTAACAACATGTACACCATGAACAAATGGCATTCCTGACTTTTTTTCTTTTTTTTTTTTTTGCTTCATTGGGCACTTGAAGTAAAATCATTTCAGTTCTTTAGTAGAACTTAGCATGCTAACATTATATACAAAATGCAAAACACAGGTTTAACAGTCTGCCAAGATGTTATACACTGATGTCCATTAAAAGATGAGCAAAACACCTTGACAAAATAAAGAAATCATTGATGACAATGCCTGGGATTCAGGAAGATTAGCAATGCCAAAATCTAAGGCATGCATAGTGTCGCGGCATTGCAGCCTGCTGTGGTGCATTGCAGTAGGTGCAGAGATAAGCAGCAACATTATAATGAGCTAAACAACACAAAGTGGACAGACCACTGAGACCAGTTTTGCAAAAATGAACATAGTGGTTGGGAATGGGACACACTAACACAATAATATTTAATGTTAAAGATTTCTGCTGTAGAAGGAGAGTGAAAAAAATATTAGATAAATGAGTGACAGACAGGAAAAATATTAAAATTCCTGTAAGCTAGTGATGCAGAAGAGCAACAACCAATAACTGCTATCAATGATGGAATAGTCAATCTATGCTGTATCTTGGACAAAGCAGAACAGGAACCCAAAGTATTTCTTGAAGTATAGTGAATCTCCTAGTCTAGCTCAAACACAGCAAATACCATATCTTACCAGAAATAACAAAATAAATCTAAGCAAGCTGAGGATCCACACAAATATGTATGGCTAATGTGCAGTTTAGCAACAAAAGGCCTTGTATACCCAAGTTATTGCTTAGGGAACCTGTGACATAAATATGGAAACTTAGTCCTATATGCATCCCCAGTTGTAACAAACCTCGATAAAACCGACCTTGCCAAGCTTGAAACCCACCATAACAAAATCTCCAAATTTGCCACTAATGCTTCCTATAAATCCTATCACTGTCTATCGCTCAAGCAGTTTGACTGGCTAGAATTCTCTCTTTTACTTCAAGTTAATCAATTAACCTTAGCTCATAAAATCCTACCCCACCTAGAAAAGATCCCAGCCATCAAAGACATTATTCAACCATACTATGCATCTAGATCCCTTCGCTCAAACAATAAACTACTCCTCCAAGTCACGAAAGCAAAAAACTCAGCAGCTGAGGCCCTCTTCTCCAACTATATTTCCAAGCTTTGGAACTCTCTGCCCAACTCACTAATGACCACTTCCACATCTAAACAGTTTAAAAAACTCCTAAAATCCTACCTTGCAAACTCATGGCTCTGCTCCTGTAACAGTCCAGGTTAGACATCCCTCAAACCACCCTTCCAACCCTCCTTCACTACTATAATAGACCACCTCTTTAAACATTTAACTTATTCAACTAACTCCTTGTAGAGTCTTACATCAAACTTATCTCTATCAATTTCTAATGTCTTGATCATCCCTATATCTCTCTGTTTCAAAGCTCTATACACTGAAATTAATTACAAACCCTCATGATGTATTAACTGTTCTTGCTATAATTCCTGTTGTTTACCTCCTGTGAAACTATTACTGTTGTAAATGTTCTTACAGTAATTACGTTTGTTTAACTCTTGCAAAGCTATTAATGTATTTTGAGTTTTGTATCAAATCAATGTTTATAAAACATGGCTATTATACTATATACTAATGACTATGCACTGTATGACATTGGAGCTTTTCTCCCTGGGCCTCCACTGAAAAAGGACACTTGCCCAGATAGACTTTCCCAGTTACCAAATGTAAAATAAATAAATGCAGACTAGACCATTATATGTAGTAATGCACAGATAGGAGGAACTTGTACACAAATATATTCCTCAGATATGTTATACCATATAGACATTTCTGTAGTCACAACAGTGTGAATGACTATTGCAAGATGCAGGGCTGTAAAATACACGCACAACAAAAAGGTAGTAGTGCATAGCTCCCAAATGAAATGTCGGCACTTGAAATGCTGAGTGCCAGCAAGCAAAAGAAAAAGATCAAAACTATATGATAACAGCAAATCATGAAGATTGCTCTTCTCCTTTAAACTTCTTTTTTTGCAGGGGGCAAGCCCTCTTGCACCCCCTAATGTGGGGGTGGGGGGGAAAGCCCACCAAACAAACTATATTTACCAATGCCAAGATCACTATACCTCAGAAAAAAGGGAATAGTCTGGGAAATGGCCATCTCAGACTTGGTATATGTTAGTTTGTTTTCTGCCATACAGTTTCCATGTTTTGGGACTCACTGTAGTGGGTCCTGACATTTCAGATGGTTACTGATATGGGAGGTGCACACTGCAATTGTAGTGGCACACAACAGCTGGAAAACAGATTTATTGGTTGGATAGGTCAAGCCATACAGCAGACTGTTAAAACATTGTTCAATCCACACATGGTCTTATATGTCTGGGATAATGATATAAGATTAATGATAAAGGAATGCACTTGCCACTCAGGTCAGCTGTTATGGTGAACAATCAACAGCCCTTTGCTGTGGACATCTGCAGCACAGCTAGCTCATCATCAGTGGTAATGGTCTCTACCCCCCTGCCAACCCCTCCTTCCTCTTCTACTCTGTAAGCCAGACCGTGATGTGAGACATTACATCTGGGGACCAGTTCTTTGCAGTCTCTGCTGACGTAGGCCAGACTAGTTCCAGCTGATGTGACATAGCATCTGGATCATGCACCCTAAGGCCATTCAGGATGCTGTGACCATAGTTGCAATTGGGACATCAAGTAAGCCAGTGTGTACAATATCTTTACATTTGAAGCTGACCTACCCAAAATCGTTCCAGTGTACCATCATGAAGGAAATGCAGACATGGAAACCTGCATGACTACTAATTGCCTAGCTCTGTGCCAACTTACCTCCTTATTCCAAGGCTAGCAGGGAAAGATAAATTGAAGACCCCTACTTTGTCACCCACTGACCTGAAGGATGGTTTACCTCTATGGTGACCTAACTTTTGGCATAAAAGTTCACTGTAGTCTATCATGATAGTACTACTGAAAATCTGAACTGCTCCCATGCAAACTCAAGATATATGGATTGCATGGCCATACAGGAATACATGCTAATAATCTAAACTATTTCTGCATAACACACATTATATAAGACTGATAAAATGCGATTGTCATTCCTTTATTAAGCATTATGAATATGTTTATACTTCCCACCACTTGAACTGCAAATCTAAATGTGCATGCTATCAGCACAATACTGAACATGATGTAACACAGACATCCATATGTGTGAAGAATCATTCAGTATATCAGAAGTTCTGCAGAAGTAGAAAAAGTTGCTAAATATAAATACCCAGAAAAAAAATACAATATGGAACTACTCATTTATTATACATTTATTTATTTGTGCTTTTGTAGCTGGGAGGATGTGACTGAAAATAATCCATTACCAAAAATATGTTCTGCTAATCTAATATTTAAATATTTAAAGAGACAATTCAGACACACATAAATGCATATGTCTATACATATATCCAAACATAAATAAAGGCATATATGTTGGAGCAACTCATCCCTTGTCCAGAAGTAATGCTCTGCATGAATGCAAGACAGGATCATTGTACCAAGTGGGCCATATCCAGGTGAAGCCACTCACATGTCTGATAAGCTACTCCAAGGGTGAATAATAGGAAGTTTGGGAAGAATACCCTGTTATAGCCCACTCATTGGTAGAACACATGATTTTCATGGCTGCTAAAATGGAATTATGCAGCAAGATATATTGTTCCTAGTTGGAGTTTTTTCCAAAAGACATGATGCATATGAATGAAGAAGATGAAACATACACAATAATTTTGGTGCAACCCCCACCTCCAAAATAGCAGCACCATTCAATTTTTTTCATAGGACCATATCAAGATGCTTAGTAATGTAAGGCCCATGTTAAGACTTTTTTTTAGAACAGAATGTTATATTATCTGCAGCACATTCTCACAAGAAGTAATTGTATGCATCTGTCCTGCTCATGTCCTTGATATGTGTAACCATAAAACACACACTATTCCAGAGAAGCAACTCACATATTACAGCAGTACATATATTTATTTGCTTGCATTTTTAGCTTCCATCTGCCCATGATAATAAATCCTACCCTCTGTCCACATATTGAAGTTGAGCAAGGTAAGACCAGAGATAATGGCTATAATACAGTATAACCTCTGCCTTTTCTATCTTCTTAACTCCCTTAACCTGCTAGTCAAGAGGTTCAGTACAATGACCACAAAACAAGCCCATCATGAGTGTACACTTCTAAATAGGCTAATGTGCAGCAGAAATCTTAGTAGGGGCTAACATTTCTGAGTTCCGGCCTTCAGTCTGGAGCACACACCTGAGACCCTTCTCCTAGGTGAAACAAGATATGCATCAGCTCCTCCCTTTTAAAAGGGTAAGTTAACATCAGATACTCAGTCACATCCCTTCCCATCCCTTCCCAACTAATAAACAAACGTCTTCATTACCTGGATAACTTATTCATTTAAGTCCTCTGTAGCAACATCTAGGCTTCATTCATCACTGCTATGGAGCCAGCACGCTACCTCATGCATTGATAATAAAAATAAACAGATATAATTGTGATTTTATTTGTGAATAACAAAACAGTACAGCCCTACATTTAGATATACAGCAGAACTGCAAATAGTGCCATCAGTCGTACAAGACATACCCTTCCTTTTAATGATGCATAATGGCATCTTAAGAATATATGCCACCAGACTTGGTGGGAGGACCTGTCTTTTTCTAAAGGTAGTGGGAAAATGGCTAAACATTATCTGTGGCGAAAGTACTGTGTGCATTATCATCTGTCTGGGAAGTTGCCTCTTTTCCCATATCTACAGTGGCCCCTAAACCATTTTGCATTCTCACCTTGAGCTGAATAGTTGCCCCAGAGCCAGTGATACTGCAGCTCTCCAGCTGAATGTGATGCGGGGTCTCCACCTTATCCTGTATGGGTTTAATACAGGTTTCTCTGGCAGACATATTGCTAACAAGGATGAAATGCATAACTATATACATAGATAATTCCTTTGTGGAAGCCAGTTGCTACTTGTTTCTAGCAGGTGTTTGCTCTTGTAAAAAGCACTTAGTTAGAAAGGGCATTCACAGGGTGCCAATCATATATGACACTGCAATAATGTAACACACAATAATCTACAACTGTACATGGGTATAACAGGATTTACTCATGGTTGGCATGGTTTGATCATGTGTGTAAAGCCTGAATGATTAAACAAAGCCAACCATGGGTAAATCTTGATAAACCCACACACAGGAGTGGATTATTGCTATTATATAATTAAATTATTTAAGACAAATTTGCTTACATTTCCTGAATAATATATTTGTATTATGGCGCATCAGTCTTCTTCCATATTGTTTTCCTTATACTGATGTACTGACATGTATATAGGACTTACATTCCCAAGCTTGTGCAGTACATCAGCGCTGGAGAAGGCAAGGAGAAAAGGTTCTCGGCTGCCATTTGTTTAACTATTAAAAAATAGAGATTTATGAGACAGTGTAAACATATGAGGAAAATAATTCAGGCTTCTGTTTGTTTAGTTTTGCAGAACATACCTGATTTTTGTTATACTTCCATCTACCCCTCAGCATATTTAAATAGAAAAGATGGCCTTTCAATGTACTTTAGAGGCAAGGCATTTTTCATTTGGTATATCCTGTTTTTGCAGGAGAGACAACTGGTTGGGCTGTCTGATCAGCATGTTTGTTTTTGAACAGTAATGAGCATTTATTGTATAATTAAGCAATAAGCCACAAGTGGTTGAGGGTATATCGGGATTTACCCATGGTTGGCATGGTTCGATTATGAGGGTGGAGCTGACATCTTTTTTTTTTTTTTTTTTTTTTTTAAAGAAACATCTTTATTAAATTATCATTTATGACATAGGCCATGTTACAGTTATATAAATGAAAATAAACCATAGCGACATAATCTCATTTGCAGACATTAGACTTTGCAAACCATGCCGACACAACTGTAGCTGCAAATGTTACACATCATTTTTAACAGATCCTGTCATTGTTAGTCAAACATTATATAGCTCATTTATATCCTGCCTTCTTTTAAACCTCATTCCTCCCCTGCATGTATTAAAACCACATTTCCCATTTTTTCCTATGTAATTTGCTTCTACCTTTTTCTAAAAATCTCACTTCCAGTTGTTTTAACTCTGTTACTGTCTTCACTACTTCTAGTAAAGTTGGTTTAGACTTTGAGTTCCATTTTCTAGTAATTGTTTTTTGGTAGCTGTAGATCAGAATGTACTGTGTCTTTAAGAAGCATATCAAGGCCTGAACATGCACATATAAATACCAAGCATGTACTAGTCCCAGTGGCATTTTGAGAGTGCAGCCAGAGAGTGAGCATGTATGATTGCAGTAGTAAGTTTGTATATAAGTTACTTAAGTTAAAGTCAGTAAATGTCTGTTGTGGTGTATTTGTATATAATAAAGCTGCTTGAAAAGAACTCACAAAGACTCTACTATTTTCTCCAAAGTAGGAGCTCAACATGGTGTCAGAACTGGGATTGAAGAGAATAAGCTTCAGAGCCATGAGGTGTAGAGATGACAGTGAAGGTAAACTAAGAGAAACGAGCACGAAAAAGAACCAGGAAAGAAGCAAAGGTAATGAGAATATGCACAAACTACTTATTTCATAAAAAGGACAAAACAGGGCATTGCAAGGGCACAAAACACATTAAACAAGCACGAGGCACAAAAGATTTAGTAACTAAGGGAAATGTTTAAAGTAAAGGTGTCTGAGGAAACAATTAGCAGAAAAGTAAAACAAGCATGTTTAAAGGCAAATGAGTATGTTTAAAGGCAAAACAGGCACAAGAAAAGTACAATGAGCATAAAAAGAGATTAAACGAGCAAAATGAATATAATAAGGGCAAAAAGGGCACATTTAGTGTAAATAAAGCAAGGCGACTGCATCTTTTTTGGAAAAGTGCTGTATTTTGGCATAACTATGGCTTCATATTGTATCAAGGGCATAACTAAAGTTATTCAAAGTATCTCAAAGTGCGTAAAAGTGCTTACAGTGTGTGCTTATTACTGTGCATGTATTCTGAAGAATTTATTTGTGTGCAGAGTGCAACTATTTCATGAAGTACAGACAAAGTATAGCCATTTTGAAAAGTTTCTTGTGCTGGTAGTGTCTATTCCCAATGTGCTGCCATTACAGAGTGCTTCTTGCACTGTAGAGAATTTCCTAGAAAGGTACTGCCATTTTGGAAAAATTTCACTGTGCTGTGTTCAGTTTATTCTCAGTGCCATTACTTTGAAATGTTATTGACTCTGAGCTTTTCTTGCCCAGTTCATTTGTATTGTGCAGTTATTTAATATATTTCTTATACTGATAAGAGGTGATTTCTTGCAATGCAGTAATTTCAAGAGTATTACAGTGCCTGAGAGAATTATTTTGCAAAGTTCAGTTATACAGAGGTTTTTTGTGCTATTGGGCAAAGTTACAACTATTGGCATAAATTCCTGGTATATGTGCATGTGTATGTCTTCCTGCTTATTTGCAAAATCCTTCACTGGTATGTGTTAATATGGCAAATGGATTTTGAAAGTCCTTACCACTTGTATTTGATCAGAATATTGCAGGTAATTGGAGAATATTTAAGCAAGAATATGATATTTTTATACAAGCAGCTTATACAGATAAACATGCACGCACCAAGGCATTCATTTTGCTAACTTAGCTGGGTCAGAAGCCATAGAAAGAGAGCGTTCATTTGTGTATGCACTGGTAGTATATGACGGATAAGGTGAAAACCATCATATTGTTGTACAGGCTGGATCAAGGGAAGACCCCAAGTGTTTGAGGTGCAAGTTCAGAGAAATGTATACCCCCCAGACAAATATTACACCAGAGAGGCATTTGTTTTACATGAAAGATTAGAAACCAGGGAAGACTTTTGCAGCTTATATAACTGAATTAAGAAACAAGGCTAAAATGTGTCAGTTTGATGACTTAAAAGATGAGTTAATAAAGGATAGGCTCATATGTGGTATTAATAGTGCTGCTGTGAGAAAGATTTTGCTTTGTGACAATGATTTAACATTGAGTAAAGGCATTGATATTTGCCAGATCCATGTGACAGAAAAACACACAAGTATGCTTGCAAGTGACAAGAGCGTGGTTTCAGCAGGCTCCAGAGCAAATGTAGATAGCATGTAACACGTGACAAACAGAAATAGGCCTAATAAGCACATGACAGCCACAACCCCTGCTAGCTCACCAGGGAAACCATGTAGTTTTCCAGCAAATTCTAAGACCAGTTCAGTTAAAGGAGCATGCTCAGTGCAGTACAAACATGAATCAGCAAAACCCAAGTCTAGCTTTATTGTTAACTGTCACAATTGTGGTATAAATCATGAGACTAAAAGAGAGAAATGCTTAGCATTTGGTCAGCAATGTCACAAGTGTAAAACAATGGAACCATTTTCAAAAAGTTTACAAATCAAGTAAACCTCACACAGTTGTAAAGAAAGGTCACACAAAAAAGCAGGTTGATCAAGTGGAGACACAGCAGTCAACTTTCTATGTAGATGGTATATCAGTAATTGGTGAGAGATTCAGTGAATTTATTGGCAAAGAGTGAAGTATTTTCTATAGTCCAGATCAATGGTAAATCCACAGAGCTTAATGTAGACACTCGTTCAAAGTGTAATGTTATATCAGCAAACACATTTGCTAATGAGAACTAATGACTGACTCAATGTGGCCAGTAGTGCAAAACTTGTTGCTTATGGAGGTGAAGAAATTCAAACCAAAGGCTCAGTAATGCTTTCATGTTATTTGGCCAAGAACTGTTACAACTTGTTTTTCTATGTAGTCCGAAGACCAGCACATTTATTACTGGGTCTCAAAGACAGTTTGAGAATGAATCTTCTTTCTTTTACTAAAGAAGTTCATCACATAAGTGCATATCCTAGTTCCAATTTTTCTCAAGCCATTTTCTCAGTATATGTGATGTTTCCGAAGACAAGTTGGGCAGACTTCCATTTGCGTATTCCATGAAGTTAGACCCAGTGGTCACTCCAGTAGTCAGACTAGCAAGAAGAGTTCTGATAGCTATACCGGATAAAGTTAAGCCTCAGTTGGATAAAATGGTGCAGCAAGGTGTAATTTATCCAGTTACAGAACCAACTGAATGGGTGTCATCTGTGGTAGCAGCTCAAAAAAGGCTCAGACAAAATCAGAATATATATTGACCCAAGAGATTTGAACAAGACATTGAAGATACTGCATCATCCAATGCGTACAGTCAAAGAGGTTGCAGCTCTAATACCAAACGCCACTGTTTTTTCTGTCTTCAATGCAAAAAGTTCATTTTGGCAAGTGATGCTCACTAACCACTTTTGGTACTCTGTTTGGCAGATACAGATTCCTATGGATGCCATTTGGAATAAATTCTCAAGGGAATTCATCCAGCGTGCAATGGAGAAAATTGTTTCCAGTTATCCTTGTGCCATAATAGTAGATGATTTATTGGTTGTAGGCAATGGTGAAGCAGACCATGGCAGAAACATAAATAAAGTTCTAGACAGAGCACATGAAGTAAACTTGAAGCTCAATCCTCTGAAGTGCAAATTCCAACTACCAGAAGTTACATATGTAGGTCATTTGTTTACAAGTGCAGACTTGAGACCAGACCCCAAACCCCAGACCCCACCAAACAAGCAGCTATTCTTGAGATGTCAGCATCACACAGTGTTCAAGCTCTACAACGTTTCTTAGGCATGGTCAGCTATTTAAGCAAATTTATACCAGACCTCATTGAGTTGACAGCACCTTTAAGAGAGTTAACATGCAAACATGTTGCATGATCATGGTTAGAACAACACCAGAAGGCATTTGGAGACCTCAAACAGAAAACTGCTGCCATATCTACATTAAGATACTATGATGTGAACAAATCAGTTACTCTTTCCTGTGATGCTTCTAAATTTGGTCTTGGTGCAGTTATTCTTCAAGAAGGCAGACCAGTAGCCTATGCATCTAGAACACTTAACCAAACTGAGATACAGTATGCTCAAATTGAGAAAGAACTTTTGGCAATAGTATTTGCATGTTCCAAGTTTCATGATTATATTTATGGTCAAACTATTCAGACTGAAACTGATCATCAACCTCTAGTTACTATTCTAAAGAAGCCTATGCATTCAGCTCCAGTGAGATTACAAAGAATGATGTTCAGATTGCAAAAGTACAACTTCAAAATGGTCTACATGAAAGGCAATCTACTCTATCTGGCTGATACCTTATCCAGATCACCCAGAAACACAGCTTGACACAGAGAATTTTGACTTTGACTTGATGGCAGTGCATAATCTTTCAACCACTAGGCTTGATGAGTTGAGACATCACATAATGACTGATCCAATTTTGCAAAAGATCAATCATTACGTTTATGTTGGATGACCATCAAAGCAATCTAGTGTACCTCACGAAGTGCAAACCTATTTTCCTTACAGAGATAAAATGTTGATGGAAGATGGCATTATTTTCAAAGGTCCTAAAATTGTTGTTCCTGCTTCCTTACAACATGAGTGCATCCAGATTTTGCATTGTGGTCACCCAGGTTCCACATCCACTAAGAGGTGAGCAAGAGAACTAATATTCTGGTTTTCATTATTGAAAGACATTGATAAAGTACTTTCTTTTTGTTCAGTATGGAATAGTACTAGACTGTATTTGCAAAGAGAACCACTTCAGGTAAATCCAATTCCTGAACTACCTTGGTCAACAGTAGCCACTGATATCTTTGAGTGGAACAATCAACACTACTTGGTATTGGTAGTCTCTTATTCTAATTGGTTTGAGATTGACTTACTACCTAATCTAACATCTACTACTGTTATTACTAAGCTGAAACATCATTTCTCAGTCCATGGTAGACCACACAAAGTTATTTCTGACAATGGTACTCAATTTACTAGTCAGTTGTTTCAAAAATTTGCAAGAGAATGGGACGTTGTACATGTTACTAGCAGTCCTGAATATCCACAGTCAAATGGTCTAGCTGAATGTGCAGTGCAGAGTGCAAAGCAATTACTTGAAAGGTCAAAGTGTGACAATACCGATTTCTTTTTGAATTGGCTTAATCTCAGAAACATACCCCATGACGATATTCTTGGCACACCTGCTCAAAGAAGTCTATCCAGGCAAAACAGAACTACGCTACCTGTTAGTTCCAGTTTATTGAGGCCTAAAGCTAAGAACAACAAAATCATCAAGGCTCAATTATTCAAGAAACGTTCTATCCAGAAGTCCATTTATTTTATTTTATTTATTTATTTTACATTTGTTGACCGGGATAGTCCAACTGGATACATGTCCATTTTCAGCGGAAGCCTGGGGAGAAAAGTTCCAGACATACATACAAAGACTATTACGTATAGGATATAAAAAACATTTGTCAAGATCAACATATGAGATGTATGTTACATATAAGATGTAAAAACATTTGCCAAGATCAGAGCAGTATATAGTACAAAGATACATAGATTCATACTGCATCAGTCTAATCATATAATACATTGTTATAAGATTATAGACAAACACTTTGGATGTAGTCAGAGTGGAGGAAGACGTCCTGTGTTAGCACCTGAGTATCTGATATTAATTAATCCAGATTGGTGAATGGGCAAAGCGAGTGCAGTTTGAAGTACTGTATTAGATTTTTCTTGAATTGTGTTGGAGAGAGTTCTGAAGTAAGGTGAACAGGAAAGGAGTTCCAGGTTTTGCCCATGGAGTTGGCAAACAGAGATTCTCCAGCTAAGTCATTAGCTTTGAAAGTTTTAACTAAGGGTTTGTTGGATGAGCGTAGTGCCCTTAGGTTACTGTAGGGAGTGATAAGGTTAACGAGTGCGGGCATATGAGAATAATAGAGAATCTTGTGAGCTACTATTAGTTGATTTGACCTGAAGTAGATTAGGTAATTCAAGCTACCCTAGGGAGTTTAGGTTTAGACAGTGATGTTTTTCTGTAAGCTGTACCAGTGGCGAATCTGGCAATGTTATTATAGCAACTAGATAGTTTGTTAAGGTTAGTCTTACTCAAGTTTGTAAATTAAGGGGAAGCATAAAAGAGGGTGGAGAGGAGTTGTGTTCAGGCAATGACAGTTCTAGCTAATGGAGTTAAGTAGGGTTTAATCCTATAGAGAGAACCAATTTTTTATTGACAGTTTTAATAGTTTGATTAATGTATAAATCATACTTGAGGTAATTGTCAACTATTATTCCTAAGAGTTTGGTGGAGGGGTCAGGAGAAATGGAGGTCCCATTGTTAGATTAATAGTAAAGGCTGGTAAGGGATGTCTACTGTTGGGGGAGAAAAGCAGAAGTTTTGTCTTGTTTAGATTTAATATGAGCTGCTTATTAAGGAGCTAGTTTTCTACTGTGTTCAAAGTGGCTTGGGAAACTATCTGAAGGTCCCTAGGGGATGTGGCCGAGCATATTAAAGTCGAATTCTCTGCGTATTGGACACAGATTGCATTTGGGATGATCTTGTGCAAGTCATTAATAAAGACAGAAAATAGGACAGGTCTTAATATAGATTCCTAGGGAACTCCTAGGGTGAGAGGTAGTAGGGTAGATAATTTGTCCTTCCATAAGACAGCTTGGTGTCTACCATTCAGATATGATTGGAACCACTTGAGAGTCTGGTTATCTAGGGAGATGGTTTTCAGTGCCAGTATGAGGAGTTGGTGGTTAACCATGTTGAAGGCCTTGGAAAGATCCAGAAAGAGGGCAGAGGAGAGTTTGTTATTGTTCCAATTTTGGTTAATGACATTAGTAAAGGAGAGTAGGGCAGAGATAGTGCTATGGAATGGTTTAAAACCATGCTGAGTGTTAGTCAGGTGATTATTCTTGATAAGGTAGCTCATGAGTTGTTTGTGGATACATTTATGATAAATCAGGCAGATTTCTTTATCTGTTGAGGGAAGGAGAGGCAGTGAGAATACAAATGGTGAAAGATATCGACTGGATTGGTCAAGTTACAGGCATATGTGCTGAGCTGAGATCCTACCTTGTAGAATCTGAGGGTGTGCAGTACAGGAGAAATTGCAAGTATCTTCTTCCTGTACCAGAATCATCATCACAGCATTGTTCCTGTGATACAGACTCTAGATCTCAGAGCGAACCAGACGTTGTTCCCACTCCAGAGTGTGTTTCAACCTCTACTTCGATTCCTGAAGATGTTCCAAATACTTCCAAGGTTGAACATTCCAAGGTTGAACATTCTGTAGAGACAGCTCCAGTTGCTAAACCCAGTTCACAGTTTTATGTCACATGATATGGTCAAATATCCAGGCCCAGTGTGAAATACGCAGCAACATGGACATAACTATATATACCTAGTCTTGTATAATTGCATGACAAAGAACTACTAGTAATATCTGTATGCCAAATAGATTCATAACGTTGCATGATCTATTTCTCAAAGAGGGATTATGTAGATCAGAGTGTATGTGCTGTGTCTTTAAGAAGCATATCAATGACTGAATGTGCATATATAAATACTGGGCATGTGCTATTCCCAGTGCCATTCTGAGAGTGCAGCCAGAGAGTGTGCATGTATGATTGCAGTAGTTAGTTTGTATATAAGTTACTTAAGTTAAAGTCAGTAAACTTCTATCATGGTGTGTTTGTATATAATAATGTTGCTTGAAGAGAACCCATGAAGACGCTTTTATTGTGTCCAAAGTAAGAGAGCAACAGCAGCCATCATAATTAGTCTCAGCAAGGCCTTACTATGTCTAGGCAATTCCGATCCTGAATCATAGCTCAAAAAAATAATTTACCTAGGTACTCCAATTTGCTCACCCAGCATGTCTGACAGAGCAGTCTGCAGGGAATCTTTAAAGTCTGCCAGCTCATTATACTCCCAGAAAATATATTCCCAGTTGCCTCTTTCTTCCCCATCATACCTCAAACATTTGCTGTTTACCTGAGGAAAAATTCTTTGAAGTCTGCTTGGAGTATAAAAATACCCATGTAAACACTTCCAGGCAAAAATCCTAAAGCTTATAGATTTTGTTGCATATTTGGGAGACATACATATACCCCCATTGTTTCTTTGTGAATTGCTTATCTACTCTCTTTTCCCAATACTACCTAACCTCCTCTGATTGATTCTTATAGTTATCATGCAATATTTTATATGTTCTAGTAATTATTTCTTTCTTAATGGCAACTTTTGTTCTAGATTATGCCAAAAACTCTACCAGTGCTGGTCTTTGTTTAGTACCCCAGTATTTATTTCTGATTGCCTATAGTCTGAAATCAATCCTTGATATGGAAGGATCTCTACCCTGCAGTCCAAATAAGTTCTTGGCATCTTCCCATTCTATTACCTTTCCCTTTCGGGTGATTTGCTCCCAATACCTTCATTCCTTTGCCAATCTTGTCAGACTTTAACATGCAAATCACTGACTGTAAACTTGAAACTCATCTCAAATATTCCTGATGAACCTGCAGGTAACAGAGCTAAAACAGCATTTTTTGAAACCATCTATGGAGGACTTCAGCATTCTATGCCTTCTTTACATAAAGGAACTAACTTTGTGGTTACATATTAATGAGTAAAACAAAAACGTTCTGTAATGATGACAAAAAAGTACTTTTACTTCTATGATCATCTAGTAAAGTGAAAATTAAAAAAAAGCTTGAATTTGGAAAGATTGTCTTCATCCAGTCATAGGTCTCCCCATGCTTCTACATCATTTTACTTTCTGCACTTTTTATGCATGTCTAGGGACATGATTCATAATGAATTCACTCATGACCCATCTTGTGATGCATACTAGTTCAAAGGATGCATCAGAATGTTACAGCAGTCTCAGTGTTCTTAATGTCCAACATGCTATGGCAGTGAAGTTACTCTGTGTACACCTTTTCAAAATTCTGTTGTACATCTTAATCAGCCTTCACCATTGCTTCATGCTGTCCATCTTCCGGATTCTGTCTGAGTTACATGTTATGTGGTGTAGCACAGAATGGAAAAGCATAGGCTGCTCCCTACAGTGTGATCTGAAGAAGGCATTGTGAGTATCCAGGCACCAGAACTACCCCCTAATGATATCTGTCACACAGTCACCATCTATATGGGGTTTATGCCCCTTCTATCATCCTGTTAACATACAATTGACAATGTTGGAGAAGTAACATCAATCAAAGTTTCAGTATATAAAATCATTACCTTACAGCATGAGCAAACCATACTTTAGTTATTATATGATAAATGTAGACCTCCTATGCATCATAGATTTTTCGATCATGGTATATACAATGCATGGTGTGATATATGTACCAATACGCAAGATATCCCTGTGGGGTATAACACTGAATGAATACCAGACATAGGATTAATTTGCCATATTATCATATTTGACCATTATGGACAGTATGGATAATCTATATCTAAATCTATATATCTCCAGACACATATTACTTACAGTGATCTTTTAAAATGCAATAGCTATATATATATCATATTACATTGATTATTTAAAATACAGCATTCAGGAAATCTCTTGCTGTACAGAGGAAAACTTTGTTTTCAGAAACTTGATTTATTACTTAACCTAATTAGGTATACAGATTTTAGACTGATGAACTACCTTGAGGTATTTCCATATCATGTGGTATACACTTCTTCCTGAAAGTTCTTCATTGGAGTATATATGCCTCATAGATTAACCTATAGGTCAGAGCTACTCTCTCTGTATGCTATTTGACTAAACTTCCTAATTTGAAATGAAACAAACTTATCGGCCTGAATTTACTCATAAAATCTTAAAAAGTGAAAAAAAAAGGTAAAAAATCATGGACATTCAGAAGTCATATACCTGAAACAATGGGATGTCCTTAAGGGGTCATTTACATGGATCCCATGGTCCTCCACCACAAGAGATTTAAGGTATTACAGAATGAAGACTTTAGCTTGGCTGAGTCTTGCAGATTTTTTAACCTTGCATTACAAGCAACATCTCTTCTTGCACTGCCTTCTACAAAATGTATCACATGCTTGGATTTGCTAGTGGCAAAACATATACGTTCTATGAATTATAATTATATGTGTGCTTCATCTCAGCATAAACAAGAACAGTATGCAATATTGTTCATCCAAAAACAGTAATATTCTACGCACCAAAAATGTAATACTTATCAGGAGAAAACAGACAAACACCATACAAGAGTACAACAAACCTTTAAAGAAAACAAAGATGCTCTGAAGCTGTTTTCACTTTTATCATAAAGGATACATTTATAAAATACTGTGCTAATCCAAATTCTGTGCTAACTTTATTACAGACATAAAAAGTTTAAGCTTGGACTTTCCAAAATGGCTGCACACTGATTAGCAGCTTAACTTAAACTCTTCCAGTTTGAAAAAATAAACCACAGGACAAGGGACAGGAACTGTATCACTTTTAGTGAATACTTTTACTGGCTAGTAATCACAAAAACGGTAAAGAAAAAAAATGAATGAGAAGAATCTTGCAGCTCTTCAGCAAAAAGTAGTTCAAATTCCAGCTTTGGTTCAAGACATGGCTTCCAGTAATCTAGGGGAATCTACAGGCAAACTAAGTCAACTTGCTTAGAGCTGATTAAATGAAGCACTGAAGGAACTGAAATAACTAAAGGCTGGAAAAAAAATGGAAGAAGCTTTAAACATGAAATGAAGACATGGGTGGCTAGTATGAAACTGTTCAAGAAGAGATGTTTCAAAAAATGGTAAATTTAGATGAGAGAGCACATAAGGAAAATCTGAGATTTTCTACTGTATCAGAGAAACTAGAAGGAATAGTTATATTAATTTTATGAAGTCATAAATAAGCAACTGGAGTGGTATTCCACAGCACAAAACTGTTAATTGAAAAGGCACATTGTGCTCCAAATCAGGCCATGAGAAAGCAGACAAGACTTGTATAAGTAAAGATGCAAACCTACCAGCAGGAAGAATTGATTCCAGCAAAACTGTTGCAAAGGGCAAATTATTTAAGGTTAAAGGCAGTAAAGTTCATGGAAAATTATTATTCGCTGAACACCAAGCAGAAAAGAAACAAATTTAACCTGGCAATCAGGGGATGTTGACAGGCAATTGTAAGATTCAAGCTGCTGTAAACAGCTCTCTTTAGAATATTTTTTCCTGGAGGATCAAAGTAATTTTTGATGCAGAACAGGTTAAAGAGGAAATATAAAAGTTTGTTCAATAAATAGTGAGCCATCAAGCAGAAAGAGAATCTGCTTCTCATTCTTCTGATAAAAAGCACACACAGAGGGCAGGATTCACGAAGGCTTGCACGGAGTGTAAGAGACGTGTAACACTCCATGCAAGCCTCGCGATCCAGGAACAGCCCAAAACTCCATGTAAGAGACCAGCTAAAACGTCTCTTACACGGACTGGGCGTGGATATGCTAAATACCTCACTTGCAGCCGAAAGGCATGCAAATGAGGTAGAGTAGAGATCCACGAAACAGAAAGCAACCCATGTAAGAGCCGTTTTAGCTGCAGAAATGTACTCAGTTGACAACTGAGTACGTTTCTGCAAAAATCACAATGGAGCCATGTCAGCTCCAAATAAAGGGTGCATATGTGTCAGGCAGCATGCCAATGGCCAAATATGTGGCCATTGGCAAGGTACCCCGATGCAAATATTAAAAAATATAATTTTTTTTTTGGCAAACGGGCTGCGCTGTATAAAACATAAAAATGAAGGTTATAAACCCACAAATGTGGGTTTTATGCAATACATGGAATGACAATGCAGAGACCAGCAGACCAAAAACAACATGGCCACCGTGTAGTGGTTGCTAAGGGGGGAAGCTGAGTCTAAGACATGTAACTAAGCATTAGTAGGCAATCTGATGTAAATGAGGGTTAGGATACTGAATCCCACAGTCACATAGCAAATGAGCACATTCTGAGTAGTGTAAGAGATACATAAGGGGGAGGAATAGAGTAGGAGATACGTGACATCACAGGGGGGAATGGTAGAAAGAAATGCAGTTCATTGGAGGTCAGTGTTACATGACAGATAGACACAGATCATGGAAAGAGGAGTGCCACAAGATAAGCATGGGAAAGTCAAGAAATGGAAAGTGTACACTGTTACTTATACCAAAGTTTCTTGCTGGGCATGCATGCGCACGTGTGAGCGCCATGAGGCGTGTGTAGGACAGTGTGCGCACGTGTAAGGCAGACTGAGCATGTGGGAGCGTGTTGGTAGATTTGTAACACAGTTTGCGCAGGTGTGCGTGCGTTTTAACCTGAATAAGTAGATTCTGAAACGTGTAAGCATGTGTCCGGACGTGTAAGCCACTGTGAGCGTGTTTCTGCTGGTATGCATGCTGCTTCCCCCTGAGGAAACATAAAGGAAAAAAGCAACAGAATTAGTAGGAAGCTAGCAGGGAATACTGCTGGAGCTAGCAGGTGAAAACAATTAGCAGCAGGCAATTACACAGGCAAAATAGTAGCTCAGCCAAGCACTTAAAACTCTGCAAACAGCAGTGCAGGATGTATCTCTCAAGAGACACTGCAAGACAGGAGTAAGCTATTAGAAGTGAAAACTGAAAAAGCTGAACTCAGAGCAGAAATGCTAGGGGCTGCCATAGCTGTCATAATGAGACATAGGCAACTTGCTGAGGGTGGTGACAATGCAGATGGTGCCAGACAACCCACAGTGAGGAGACAGAGAAGAGTGTACAGGCCCAGGGTCACCTACCACGGGTTACATGAGCTGGAGATAGTAGAGTGCTATAGAGTGGACAGAGACCTCCTGCAGCAAATTGTCAAGCTGTGCAGGCCACGCCTCACACACAGAACCAACAGAGGGGAACCCATCCCAGTGGAAACCAAGGTATGTGTTGGCCTAAGAATACTAGCAACAGGTACCTTCCAGAGACCAACTGGTGATATGATGGGGATATCAAAGGCATCAGCCTCCAGGGTACTGCACCAGTTCCTGGATGCCATGTCAGCACATGTCGGTGATCATGTATATTTCCCCAATGCCCGTGAGGTATTGGCCAGCAATATGCGTCTCTTCCAGCAAATAGCGGAATACCCTGAGGTAGTGGGTGCAATAGACTGCACGCACATATGCATCAAAGCACCAGCCAGTCAGCGGGGTAGGGCCTACATTAACCACAAGGGCTTCCCCTCCATCAACTGCCAGGTCGTGTGTGATACCCAGGGCATAATAATGAATGTGTGTGCTGGCTGCCCTGGGAGCTACCATGATTCCCACATCTGGCATTTGATGCAGCTGTACCAGAGATTTGCCAATGGGGACATCCCACACGGACACCTAGTGGGGGATGCAGGTTATGCACTGGAGCCATGGCTGATGACACCCATCAGAAATGCACACACACCTGAACAGGAACGCCATAATGAGGCACACGCACAAACACGTAATGTAATAAAGCGTGTGTTTGGGCTGCTCAAGTCATGGTTCCAGTATCTGGACACATCTGGTGGAGCCTTGCAGTACTCACCAACTACATGTACCCAAATTGTCATGGTATGTGCTATGCTACATAATATGATCTTGCGAAAACAGCTGCAGCAGGACCAGCATAGGGCCGGGCCAAACAGCCCCCCACCATTGCCAAGGCCATCACAGGCAGAGCATGACTCGGAGGAGGAACAACCTGAGCCTGCCCCAGTAGGCAGAAGGAGGCATGCCCAGTATGCCCTGGCCTTGGCAAAGAGGCAACGCATAGCACATACACTGGCTCAGTAGGAACCCTGGGAATGATACCCTCTCTGACTCACTCAAATAATAACAGGGATGCCTAAAATGACATGACCTGCTCACAAACATGTACAGGGAGTGTAATATGTGCATCCGACAGAGGCAGCCCTGCAGCACCACCTGAGGCATGAATGCCATGTGTTAAGTAATGTAACACCATGTACTATATGCACACTTGAGGACCCTGACTAACATCCACCCTCACCAAGCATGAAGCCACAATATGACGATGGGATGATCAATAGCAATAATTGGCTGAAGTAATGCAGTTAGTCAAAGGGGAGCCAATCTGTTTCAGCCTGGGAAGACATGCTGAGCATGACATGATGCACCACCTGCTAGGGGTGGCATGCACCTATCAGTCCAGGCCCCATGGATACTGGCAAAGGCTGTCAGTACCCACAGTGTGCCCTGAATAGGTAAGTCTCAAAACACAAACCCACCTTCATAGGTACCACAAGGGATAGGAACCTAGATGTAATGCTACCCAATGCCAGATGTCTAAACAGCAAGATGCATGCAGTGTAAACGCACACAGTATGGAGAATGTTGATATCTGTCCTGTAATAGAAAACTGGGTCAAGGCTCACATCAGCACCCTAACACTACCAGGTTACACCTCATACTGTGCTGTACAGCCTCAAAACATGGAACAAGCTACAAAAGGAGGGTGACTAGCAATAATTGTCAAGGATAACCACACCCACATGTTGGTACCACAACAAGAAGCAGCATGGACTAGCCATGGTCAAGTACCAGTGGCTAAAACTGCCTCCCAGTATATAGCCTGCTGCAGACTACTGTCCTAACACCAGAAACTGCACCTGGCCTATGTTGGAATACATGAATATATCAAGCCCCCCAAATCACATTATATTGGTTGACTGAAAATACACAGACATACACTGGGAGCATTATACTAGTACCAACACAGTAGGAGAAAAGTTCCTAGAATCCATAAACCAAAATGCCCAGGAACAACGTACCACTCCCACAAGAGGGGCAAGCATACTGGATGTGATAATCAGCAACATGCGTACTGGATGGCAAGATGAGAAGTGTATCCCTCACAGGTAAGACCAGACCATAGAGTAATCACACCGAATATACACATCCTGACCACAGTCCCTGGCCAGAAAACCACAGTGAAAAACATGTGTAAAGCATAAGTTGCACAACTCCAAACTGATGTGGAATCCACTAAAGGCCCTGTGCAGGTGCAAAATATGGGACACACCGCAGAACCTGTTATACAGGCATTCCATGAACACAGCCAGGAATGCTTGGATTATGCAATCACAAATAACAACAAGACACAATGCCATACACGCAGGCATCTGACATGCTAGACTCCAGCCATTACCAAACCATGCAAGAGAATGAGGAAGCTACTACATGATAGAGCAGACATAAAAAGGGAAGTAATCACTGATCAGTAGTATGGCAATAAAATATGTCCACACATACACTCCACTAAGGCCAGCTACAACAAGTAGAATCTGTGAATCCTGAGTCAATGTTACACCTTCCCCAAGTACACAGACAACCCTCAACTCCCCCCAATAAATACAAATATTTGTGAGAGATGCAACCATTTATCCAAACCAGAGGCTGAGCTCCCCCAACTCAGTACTGTCAAAACTAGTCAGGAGGAGAAGGTAACCACACACACCACAAACCCAGTCCCACATAGACCTATCACAACTGTAAAGCAAACACATAAACACAGAAAAACATTCCAGGAGGCCCTATTTACAAACACACCACACCAACAGAGGCCTCCAAAGCAGACCCCCAAGCAACCACAACCTCCAAACATAGCACATGCAACACATAGTACACAAAGCTGGTGTGCCAAACAGTCACAGGCCAGAAGGAGAAACAACATGCCTGATACAGTTGTAATAGGTGTCTCTATAGGCAGACACACTGCTGTCCCACTCACCAGACTGAACAAGGGAAAGGGTACAGTAAGCTGCCTGTAGGCTGCTACAATACGCCACATAACACAAGTATGCAGGTCACCCCAAAGCAAGTAGAAATATGATGCAGTCATTGTCCATGCTGGTGTGAATGACCTGAGATGTACCTCCCTGGACTACATGAAAAGAGACATGGATGAGCTCTCTGAGTATGTACTCCAGGCCGGTATGACACTGGCTGTTTGCAGCATCCAACCCTCACCAAGAATGATGCCACAGTACAAACACAGAATGATCAGCTTTAACAGGTGGCACAATTACAGCTGTCAGTCCAAGAGGATCTAATGTCTGTCTGCTTGAGATGTCATGCATGACAAGCCATGCTGCTGTTCCAGGGATGGCTTGCACCTGTTACCCCTGGGCGTCTGGATATTGTATAAGGCTTTTGCCACCTCCATAGAGCCATACGTAGGCAAGGCCGAAAAGACTAACCCACCACCCTAGAAAACATAAGTGGTAAGAAACATAAGGGTAATGCTGACCAATGCCAGATGTGTAAACTGCAATATGCATGCTCCTGAGGCACTTCCCAGTATGGAGAACATCGATGTCTGTGCAGTGACAGAAACCTGCTGCAAGCCTACTGACAGCACACCAGCACTACCAGGTTATACCTCATATCATGCGTTATGGCCCCAACACCTGGACCAAAACATCAAAGGAGGGGGAGTATCAATATGCAGCACAGACACCCATACGGCCAGGTAACTGACAATGCACGAAGCAGCGGAGACCACCCATGTGCACCTAACTGTAGTCAAAACTGCTGTACAGTCTGTAGCATGCGACAGACCACACTCTCACACACAGGAACCCCACCCAGACATCCTGAAGACACTGGACTGTATGAATGTCCCACCAAATACCAAACAAGGTACTCACAAATTACCACATAGGTGGTAAACCATTATGTATGCAAGGAGTAATCAGGGACCTAGGGACACAAGTCGACAGTAACCTGTTATGTGACACTCACAATGCCAATGTGGCTAGGAATACTGTCTATATTGGACACCGTATCATGAAAGGATTCACATCTACATCAACAGAGGTCATTGTGCCCCTGTACTGTTCTCTTATCAGACCCATAATCTAGTACAATGACTCATATGGGATGTACCTTACCTGACACCTGCAGTGGTTAGAAAGACCTCAAAGGTACCTCACCAAGAGGATAAAGGGTCTCAAATATATGTCATATGCTGCCTGGCTATAGACACCCCAGCTGAATGCAGTCACAGACTGCCTACACAGAGGCATTGTATGTCTGTTGTACAAGGCCATGTCCAACACAGGAGTAATGGACATGCTCCACCCCAGGAAATCAAAGCCATTGGAGCTGTGAGAGTGACAGATGTCAACCTCAACACATAATGAAATAGGATGTGCTGGAGGGACAGATACATAACCCAGAGGCTCCCCACACCCTGGAACAGGATCCCACTCCATGTTAGGCAGAGCCCCTCACTGACACCCCTCAACAGGAATATTGCCAAGTGGATGGATGATCGTAGATGTACACTGGGGTCTTCACTGTGTCACGTCCAGACAGAGGCACAGTAAAGTAAATCATAAATGGCCATAATATTCACATAGCAAGGGGTGGCGAAAGACACACACACTCTGGCTAGGCTTACTAATGCCCTAGGGTGGATAGCCTAGTATGAACCTATGAACTTATGAAGATACAAATTGTACAGGACACTAAGGATAATCACAAGGCTTACTCAACTGATGGTAGGAACCATGTTGGGAATTCACAGATATGCTCCGAATCACCCAAATATTACAAACAACATACCAAACACACACACATATTGCCAACATACAACCTGACAGGTGCAGTGCAAACCCCCCCAAGAATGCAAAATATCTATCCCAGCAGACTGCTGGCCCCCTGACATTGCAGATGCTGAGGTAACAGCCATCATCTACAAAGCAAAACACACAGCAGCAAAGGTATGAGATGGTGTCCTGGGCTGAGTCCAACATGGACTCCAAGAAGAATGGAATGCCAAATCACACTACTGCTCAATGTCAGCCTTACCACAGGATATGTACCCAAAGAGCAGTGTACAACAACAGTGGTCCTTCACAACAAAGGTGTTGCCTGAATGGATACTGCAAACTACCACCCCAGGATCCTGACAAGCTTGGTCTGCACAGCTATGGAAAGGATCAGCATGTACCGCAGACATAAAGCTATCGGGGACCTACTGACACCGGACCCTACCCAGTGTGGCTGTCGTAAGTGCAGATCCTGCCCCTAAACATGTTTGACCCATTTGAAACAGTCATTAAGGTCATTGATGAGGGCAATGTGGTCCACACAGCGTAGCTGGACCGTGCAAATGCTTCCAGACAATACCCTACGTGTTCAGTATGGATATGTTCACCAGCTTAAATATAAACCCCTATGTCAGTAGAGGGGTTGCAAACCAGACCAAGGACAGAACTGACATGGTCAGACATGCTGCATCCATGTCAGACTACAAACCAGATATAAGTGGCATCCCACAAGGCTTGGTCCTGGGACCTCCCTCATTCCGTATATATGTCCCATAGGTACAGGCCAACATGGAAGGACTGTGACTGAACATGTATTCAGAGGAGTACAAACTGCCCACCATATCTGACCCCCAGCTGACACAAGCAACCCACAAAAGGGCCACATAGAAACAGACAACTGGTGCCATAGCCATGTCAGCAAGCTAATTGCAGAAATGTGTATAGACAACCACCATGGATATACAGTAAGTGCCCACCAATTACCACACAGGTGTTAACCCATTACGTACCTAACATGTAATGAGAGACCTGGGGACACAAGGTGATAGATATCCTGCATTGGACAAACATGTGGCTGTAGTGTTCACAGAAACATACCATATACCCACCCAATCATGAAGGTTGTCAGATCTAGATAAGGGGAGGTCACTGTGGCTCTGCAGTCATCCTTCATCAGCGTCACAATTGACTACAATAGCCCCTGTGGGATGTACCTCAGCAGACACCTCCATCAACTGTAAAGTCCACAACAGTACCTCACCAGGAGTAGCAAAGAGCATGAACAGATGCCATGTGTTGCCTGATTAAACAAACTGCAGCTCCACACACTGCCATACTGCCCACCCAGAGGCAAGCTGTGCCTGATGTATGAAGCCATGTCCAAGCTGGAATCAATGAACATGCTGCACCTTGTACAATCTGAATGGCAGTGAGCTATGCACATGAGAGACCTGAACCCCAGCACTGACATACATAGGACAAGCTGTACTGAATGATCCATAACACAGAAGCCACCTCCACTCTTGAGTAAACTCCCAGTACAGGTTAGCCAGAGAGTCACCCATCGACACTCCTCAAGAGGAATCTTGATGAGTGGATGGGAGATGGTAGGTTTACCCTGGGTATCACTGTTATGTCACAGGTAGACGGAGGCACAGTATACTAACCATGACATATGTCATGGCAAACTCCAGTTACAATGTGTGTTGAAGGACAAACACACTCTCTGACTAGCATCAGAAATGGCCTAGGGCACATCGCTAGTGTTTGCCAATGTCCACCTATGTTGTGGAATACACTACCAATGTTGGACAAGCCTGGTTTAGGTAGTCCATATCTGAACATAATGCAACATGGTCATATGTGCACAACTGGCCCCTACACAGTCTGTTGTGCTCACTATGAAGATTTCAAGCAGTGATAGGACTAAAGCCCAGGATACTGTCCACCACAGTGAAAGTACTGAACCAGTACACTATACGGTACTACAGTGTTAGGTCATTATGAAAGGATGTTGACAACTGTATGCAAAGTATCCCATGCAATCCCTGCAGGCACAGTATAATCCCTGTTGTGGTCAGACACGAAGCAGTTGGCCAGTAAGTACACAACATGACACCCAACACACAACCATAAACGTGAGATATTGTTGAAGTTCACACTCACCCAAATATGTGGTGGACTGCAGAGTTCAACATATGGAAAGCTCACACTGGGCATGCTCGCACACTTTGATAAATGAGGCATATGTCAGACAACATGCCATGGAAAGGCTGAACTGGGCATGCTCACACACTTAGGCCATATCTCCATTTAGCAGTTGGCCACACATATCTGGTATTTGTGCGTGTCATTCCAGGAACCAACCACAACACAGCAATCTGCCCAGTGCACACAGTAAATGACTACAGAGACATAAGTGATATAGTGGATCCCCTCATATTCAAACATCTTCCACAGATACACAAGTTGTTCATAGGAACAGGGAATGCTATGGCAATAAAGACCTGCAAACAGTCTAACAGCAACAAATATTGTGCATCTGACAATTAAACATATGGGTGTAGAGGTCAATACTAGGCTGTTTGCCCTAGGGAATGACAGCTTAGCCAGAGTGTGCTTGGCATCTGCATCCCCAGTACAGTAGGCTACTGTGCCACTGTAAAGTAGGTCACATAAGGCAACATGTGAGGCTAGTGTGCTGTGCCTCTGTCAAGCAGGGACACAGTGGAGATCCCAGGGTTTGAATGTGCTAAGCCACATCCATGTTGTTGGTGTGTGCTGGAAGAGGGTTGCTGAGGACCTCTAACAGTAAGTGGGCATCAATAACAGACTGAGGGGAGCCCTATCTGCATTGTCTGGACAATTTCACTGTCAACACTGTGTTGTGATGATTATGTGGGATTGAAGTGTCGTGCGGTACTGTTCAGAGATGTCCTCCCTCTGTGGGCTACAGCTCTGCAATGTATTAGCTCACTCTGTCTGTTGGATGGCTCATATATGGCTGGTGTACACCTGACAGGTGTCCTGTTGTGGAGCAGTCATGGGTATATGTGGGATAGCATGATCAATGCAAACCTTACACATGCTCATAGAATGCAATTGTCAAGGATTATGCAGAGTGGCCAGTATAGTCCCCAGCATGGGTCCTTTGAAGTCTTCCACCCCAGTCTTCACAAGTGTAGAGTCTGCTTGTGCTAAATACAGTTTGTTTGCAGTGACAACCTTGCCTGGGGGTGGGGATGGGATATGGATGTCCAGGGAAAGGTGGGTATGGTCAGATATCAACAATGGTGGTCTACCTCTGGTGTGGAACAGTGAGTACCCATGTTGCAGATGGACAGGTGCAATATGTATTCCCCATGTGGCTGTGGTGAGTGGTTCTGCCATAGCACATGGACCCACAAATTGTAGTGGCTGTAGGGTAATGTTGTAGAGGCCTGAGTAGTTCCCACACACAATATGCCTGTACCTGATGTTAACAACTGGAATGGTGTATGTGAACACCTGCATATCGGGACAATGTTCCCAGGGAAGCAAAGTGTGTGTCCTGGATGTGGGAGTGGTGTTCTGGACTGGTTGTGTTGTGTGTTACAGGTCCTGTGGTCATGAAGCATGGTATAGAACATAACCTGCCAGTGCGATGTGCATATCTGACCCTGAAGTAGGTGGCTGCAAATGCATATATATGCTATCCCCCACCTGACAGGTAGTACTAGATGTACATACCTCTGTAGAAATAAAGATGTCAGCACCCTATAAATACTGCAGGTGCAGAACAGATGCCCAGTAATTCGGATAGCGCTCTGCTAATGCGTCTCCCTCAAGTGCCATAATATAGTTAGGTAGGAGTTTGAACCATGCAAATGCTCAGTGTGTGTGTGTGGGTGAGCGGGGTTGTTGTGTGTGCAAGTCTGTGTGAGGGAAGTGTCCCTTTTGGCAACTGGGAAAACACTCTACAGGATGCACATTCCCCTTTCTAAACACTGATGATGTCAGCACCCTATACGTACAGCAGGAGAAGAGAAGCCTTCCAGTAATGTGAATAGCATGCTCTGCTAATGTGTCTGTCTCGAGTATCATAACATAGTTAGGTAGGGGTTTGAATCCTGCAACTGCGCAGTGTGTGTGGAGGGGGGTTAGTGTGTGTGCAAGTCTGTGTGAGGGAAATGTCCCTTTGGGCAACTGGGAAAACACTCTACAGGATGCACATTCCCCTTTCTAAGCACTGATGATGTCAGCACCCTATAAGTACAGCAGGAGAAGGGAAATCTCCCAGTAATGCGTATAGCGCTCTCTGCTAATGCATCTGTCATGAGTGTCATAACATAGTTAGGTCGGGGTTTGAATCCTGCAACTGCCCAGTGTGTGTGGAGGGGGGTTAGTGTGTGTGCAAGTCTGTGTGAGGGAAATGTCCCTTTTGGCAACTGGGAAAACACTCTACAGGATGCACATTCCCCTTTCTAAGCACTGATGATGTCAGCACCCTATAAGTACAGCAGGAGAAGAGAAACAGCCCCATAATGCGAATAGCGTGCTCTGCTAATGCGTCAGTCATGGGTGTCATAACATAGTTAGGTAGAGGTTTAAATCCAGCAACTGCCCAGTGTATGTGGAGGGAGGTTAGTGTGTGTGCAAGTCTGTGTGAGGGAAATGTCCCTTTTGGCAACTGGGAAAACACTCTACAGGATGCACATTCCCCATTCTAAGCACTGATGATGTCAGCACCCTATACGTACAGCAGGAGAAGGGAAACCTCCCAGTAATGTGAATAGCGTGCTGCGCTAATGCGTCCGTCACGAGTGTCATAACATAGTTAGGTAGGGATTTGAATCCTGCAAATGGCAAGTGTGTGGATAAAGGGAGTGTGTGTGCTGGCAAGTCTGTATGAAAGATATGTGCATTTTGGCAATTATGAGAACACACTACATGATGAACATTACCCTTTCCAAACACTGATGATGTCAGCACCCTATAAGTACGGCTGGAGAAGGGAAACCTCCCAGTAATCCGAATAGGGCACTCTACTAATGCGTCCCTCTCAAGTGTCATAACATAGTTAGGGAGGGGTTTGAAACCTGCAAGTGTGTGTGTTTGGATGAGGGGAGTTTGTGTGTGTGCAATTCTATATGAAAGACATGTGCTTTTTGGCAATCAGGAGAACACACTACATGATGCACATTACCCTTTCCAAACACTGATGATGTCAGCACCCTATAAGTACAGCCGGAGAAGAAGAACTTCCTAGTAATCCGAATAGTGCGCTTCGCTAATGCGTCTCTCTCACGTGTCGTGACATAGTTAGGTAGGGGTATGAATCCTGCAAGTGTGTGTGTGTGTGTGGGGGGGGTAGTAGGGTGTGTGTAATTGCAAGTGTGAGAGAACAGATCCTTTTGGCAACTACTACAATACACCAGATGCTGCATATTCCCCCAGTAAACACAGGGGATGTCACCACACTATCAGTACAGCCAAACAGGGCTAATTGCCCAGTAATGCCAATAGTGCGCTCTGCTACTGGGTCTATTACCACTGTCAGAGCACAGATAGGTATGTTTTGGAAACCCACAACTGCCACGTGTGGTTGTGTCACACAATATGACCATGTGTGGGTTGTTGTTCATAACAATGCATGCCATTGCCTAAACCAGCAATGGCAATGCACACATGATGTATGTGTGTGACACATACACATATATACCTGTGACCTTCAGTAGTTACCATGTCTGACACGTGCCTCAAGTGGATAAATGGTATTCGCAATGCATAACATTATGACTGTGTCTTACTGTGCAGGGGCCGCATGCGGTATGTGTATATACAGTGTGAGTTGTATATGGTATAATACCAACAGCAGGGGATACACATCTGGTCTGGGCCATATAGTCTACATGTAGTCGATGAACAGGTGCTGCATGTTCCCACCTGTTGTGGGATTGGTAACATGTTGTTCCACTGCAATTCAGTGACTACATGCTGGGAACCTTTCAGCTAGTGTGTTGTAGCTACAGTAATGCTCACGCACAATGTTTGGCTGGATGCAGTCCAGCCATATAAAGACATTTCTAGAGACTGTCATATTGCCAGTGTTGTTAGGGAGGACAGGTGGGTTTCCTGTGTATGGGAGGGTTGTGTGTGCCAGGCTATGAACCAGAAGGCAGTCCAACACACTGTTAGCTGCTCATGGATAGGCCCTGATGCTTTGTGCTGTGCCAACAACCTGGAGGTGTGTGTATCTGTGGTGCCTTGAGATACCACCCCCCTGTCCATGTGTGTTACATGTGTAGGGGACGACAGGCATGGTATGAGGTATAACCTGGCAGTGATGGGTTGCACCTGTGAGCTGTGAATCAGGAATCTGGTACTGCACAGATATTGCAGTTTACCATGTTAAGGACAGTGTCCAGTGCATGCATCTTGTGGTGTACACTGCTGGTGTTGTGTAGCATCACTGTTAGTGTCCTATCCCGTGTGATACCCATGGAGGTGGCTATGTAATCCGTTTCCTGCAGCAAAAGGCACTATGTGTGTATCAAGGGGCTTCACCAATATACAATGGCCCATGGGTGTCATGTGCAAGCTGCCTCTCGCAAATCATTGTGGCTTCCCTAGCATGTAAGCACACGTTGACAGCCATTGGATACCCTATGAATGACATTGGAGATTGAGCAGAATGTAGACATAGAACACCCTTCCTACATATTGTGGTAGCATACCTGGTGAGGGTATGATGGCAACCAAGGTCAGGCTCATACTGGCCCATGCCACATGCTGAGAGAGCCCTTCTATGTTCCCTATCATGTAGTCCAGGGAGGTATGTCTCAGGTCATCCATAGTGGCATGGACAATGACTGAGTCATATGTGTCCATGCCTCTGACTGACCTGTATGCATGTGTTTTGTGGTGGACCATAGTGCCCCACGGGCATATCACTGTGACCTTCACCATGTACAGCCTGTTGAGCGGGACCCCACTGCAGCGGCCAAGAGAGGTACCTGACACATCTGTAGCAGGTGTGTTGTGTAGCCCTACAGGCTGTGAGTGTGTGGCACACGGGATGTGTGTGCCATGTGTGGCATGTGCTCTGTTCCGACTTAACATATGCCTGTGTGCCAGCTGCGGAGGTGTGTGATGCTCAGGCAGGATGCTATTCTGAGTCTCCAAGTATGCCCCAGTGTGTTCGGATTGCTGTCAGTGCGGGTCTATGTCAGACTGGTATTGTAGTCACTGTAGTATGTCATGCCACCTGACAGGGTATGGCAGTACTGGGTTCAGAGTGCTCAGTCCCCAGATTGGCTATGTGGTGGCATCTCACACATGTGTTGTACATTCCTGGCCAGGGAGAGGGTTGACTGCATACATGTGGCAGCTGTGACATTGCCACATGACTCACATAAACCACAACTGGACCATAGAGGTGATTCACAGGTTACCTTTGCACATGCTACCATAGTAGTGTGATTGCCATGGTGATTACCAACACATAGGGCCAATGGGGAACAACATACTGAAGGTGAGTATGTGTGGGTGTACTGCTACTGATTTCATAGCACTGGCATATATGACTGCACACATGGGTAAATGCCAGGTAAGTCATATGCAATGTGTCACAGGCAATGTACATGCGAACAGGACAGACAGTGACGTTCTGTCATGTAGAAAATTGACATACGTATAGTACGCTATGCAGATGTCACTAGGAATCCACAGAAGCTCTGTAACTCTGCATTGCAGGTGGAAGCAGTGTTCCAGGGAACCCCAAGCAAACATGCATGCAAACAAAGCTACAGTAAGCAGGGCTGGAAGTAGTCCATTGTACAACAAAGAAGGGGTAACACTTCCAGTAGGTAACAGTGCAAATATGCAGGCACTATCAACATGTACCCAGGAATGCACAGCTCAGATGTCCATGGTAGAACTGATATTATGTCATATTTAATTGTAATTTGTATTACATTGGTACTGCACACATATCAACATGCGCAAACATCCACATTGCATAGTCGTTGTGGGCAACATGCCACCATTACTGTACATGTCCATCATTGCGTATCACTACTTGCATTAGCTTCTCCCTGTGCTACCTATGTATGTGGCTATCTGTTGACATCCTTACCACCGGTATGCAATAATGTGCAGCTGTTACACTATGGTACTTACTATGGGTGTAGATAACAATTCAGGACAGTCATACAGTTACTGCATCAGGCATGCTGGGATATACACACAGTCATATCAGCACACTGTACTGTTACCAACATGATACTAGTAATACACTTCTATGTAGTCACCCTGTGCATCAGCAATGTGTTTACCTGTTCCTGCACTGATGTTGGAGATTGCAGGAGGTGGCACAGTTTCATCATATGCACAGGGTGTGAATTAGGTATGCCTGAGTCTGCCACTGATACCACCAATTGACATGTGTGTGTATGTGTGTTGGTGAGGGACAGCAGTACAGGGTGGGGCACTGTTGGTGCAGTGTGTGCATGTATGTGGTAGCCCTAGGTGTTAACATTTTGCATGTGTGTATGCATGCACACAGTTCCACCTCATGGCTGCCATATACTGGAGTTTGTGGACAGCCACAGACTGCACCTGGCAGGTCATACAGATCAGTGTCTGTGGGCACGGACACGGTACCTGTGCCTGGCAGGGGTGCTACGGACCGTATCCGGTACTAAGCCAGACTGGGTACTGTCATCAGAAGCGGGAGTGTGTTGACTGGACACAGGTCCCTGTTGGGACTGTCCAGAGCCACGTGCACATGGTCTCCTGGGGCGGTCTGATGACAGCACAGACCCAGCATTGCTGGGGCTGCTGCTGGCACTATGGGGGCATCCACAGGCCTGTTGTCATCCGCGCCGACTGCCAGCTGCTGCTGTTGCTGGCATACGGCCACGTCGATGCCGCAACCGTCCACCATTGCCCTGGCTCATGGACATGTGGTTGTGGAACTGCTGTAATATGTCCCCACAATGTCTGTCTATGACATCGGTGAAATTACGGATAGCATCCGCGATGTCACGCATACTGTCAGTCATGGCTGTGCGACATGCTCTCAGCTCCCTCAGACCCTGTCTGGTGTACCTTTCCATATGCGACTGTGCCTGCATGACAGCCCGAAACATAGCTGAGGTTGACAGACCTCTTTGGGCACGTCTGCCAGAGGCAGTATGCCCACGGATGCTCCCACGAGAACCCATGGGCAACTGTCTGTGTGGTACCATCTCAGGACCCTGCCCATGGCTGCTGTGTGGGGAAGCATGTGCCACAGATACCACATTACCCTGGTCAATGCCCACTGTATCCTGTCCATCACCTAGGGACAATGGTGACATAGGATGTACTGGCAGGATGACTGTGCGCAATGATGGGGTTGACAGCTGTGTACTGTCAATTGGCTGACCAATGATGGACCCTGACACACCTTCCTGTGCCATTACACAGATATCATCATTATCAGTACCTGTGGCACCAGATTCAGGTTCCCTGCTGCAGGACACCAGAGCAGCACCAGAACCTGTGGGAGGAAGACAGGAAACACAGTTTACAATGTCTACACAATGTTACCAGTGATGCACTAATGCACACATGCACACATGCACACATGGACACATGCACACATGCACACGTGGACACAGGCACACATGCACACATGCACACATGCACACGTGGACACAGGCACACATGCACACATGCACACATGGACACGTGCACACGTGGACACGTGCACACATGGACACATGCACACATGCACACGTGGACACAGGCACACATGCACACATGCACACGTGGACACAGGCACACATGCACACATGCACATGTGGACACAGGCACACATGCACACCCCGCAGTATACACACAGAGCACTACTGAGTTACACTATTATTACTAGCACTATCAGGACTATTATAGGTATTGTTAAAACACACTCACCAGCATGGATGGGCTGCCTTGCTGTAACACCGGAGGGACCTGCAGAAATGAGGGGATTAATGTCAGTGGGCACAACTGTGCCATTGATACTGCATATGATACAGTGCAGTAGTACACCAGTTGCCTTTCACATGTCAGCTGCTGATATTGGCAATATCACACCTGCACAATTACATACTATGTTGACAGCTACATACCACGGACACACCTTACACATGCATAAACTAACAGTGTACAGAACAGTCAAGTGTACATATGGCATATTACCTGCACGCTCCATGTCGTGTTGCTGTGTGGATCCAGCCTCCATCATAATGCAGGTGTGTTGCTGTTGATGTTCCTGGGCTGGAGCCACAACACTTAGGAGTAGCCCCTCCAGTCTGGTGAGGGGGATGTGTGGCCACCCCACCTCCTTTGGCGACCTGTTGCCTGTGGATATCCGACACGCTGATGGACATTTCTGATTAAATCACTGCAGTGATGTCGTACCTGCTCATATGTCCTATTATGCGTGCCAATGTCATTTACCCTACGGACAAGGTCTTGCCACAGTGCAGCCCTCTCCTGCTGATTCTGGCTGGTGCGGAAAACAGTATGTCATAATCCGCACCAGGCTCTGGTGTATCTCTTCATCTTCTGCAGCAGAGTAGGCAGGATTTCGCTGACGCGCCATGTCCCTGAAAGAGAACACAAACAGGATATCAGCAAACTATGTCAGCAATATATGGCACACATACTATACATGATACTCAACTGTAGTGATATACTACTACTCCCATATGTAGCACGTGTGTGTCTCTTGGTGGATACACAAGTACATGGCCAGATATCAGTGCTCAGCCAACACCTGTGCAACAATACCTGCCACATTCCATACAACATAGTAGCAAGCCCCATCGGTCAGCACACTGAGACAGGTCCAATGCACAACCTCACTCTGGGGGTTCATACCAAGGTACTGTATGTGGAACGCCATCCACTAGTGTGATCTGGACACAAATTACTCGGCCTGGATATACATATCCCACCACCACCACCAGCACAGTAGACTACTTTGATATATATGTGAATAGACAGATATTCACTTGTTAGGACTGACATGGTATCCATGCAGCCCACTGGGCCAGTGGAAGCCGCAACCCACAATGCTGACCCTTTTGCGAATGCTTCCCACGGACATCCCAAAGAATGCATGGAACATGCACACACATTTCTAACCCAGACCCTATGCACAAAGGTTAGGCATCCTGTCTGGTGGACCCCAGCCAAAGGCAGATTGTATAATGATAGAAGGAGGCTACTGCAGGACAGAGCAGATTCACATAAAGGGAAGGCATCTGTGGTCAGCACTGGTAATAAGCTACGGTCTCTCATAACAACATCCACGGCCAACTCTGAGAGGGAAATGGCCACGGACACTATAGATAACCACAAGGCCTTCTTCAGTTATGTTAGACATATGGACCAAAAGCCTCAGATATGCTCTGAGTTACTACACACCTACTTAACATTCACTGAACACACAGATATTGGCAACATTCTGGCAGACAGGTTCAGTGCAAGTATCCCCCCTCCCTCTCCCCCACACTTAGAAATACTTATCACAGCTGAATGTAACCTCCCTATCATCTCAGATGTCCAGGTGAGGGCCGCCCTCAGCAAAGCAGAACACACAGCATCAATGTGACCTGATGGTATCCCTGGATGTGTGCTACGTGAACTCCAAGAGGAGATACAACCGCATATAAGACTGATATTTAACCTTGGCCATACTACGGGATATGTACCTGAACACTGGCATACAGCAACAGTGGTCCCACTCCACTAAGGAGGCACCTCTACTGACCCTGGGAACTACCGCCCCATAAGCTTAACCAGCCTGGTCTGCAAAGCTATGGAATGATTCATTATGGGACGCATATACAGCGATATTGGGTACCTGCAGACACTTGATCCCACCCAGTTTGCCTTTGTGATGGGCTGATCCTGCCTTTTGAACCTGGTTGACCTTTTCAAAACAGTCACTACAGCCATTGATGAGGGCAAAGCAGTCCATACAGCCTACCTGGACTTGCCTAAGGCCTTCAACACAGTACTCCACTCAGGCATCATAGACAAGCTCATCAGCTTACATGTTACTACATATGTCACATGATGGGTTGCACACTGGTTGAACTACAGAATCCATAATATCGATATTGGGAGCCATGTCAGACTCAAAGCCAGTCACATGTGGTATCCCACAGGGCTCTGTCCTAGGACCCCTCTTGTTTGGCATTTACTTCTCAGATGTGAAAGCAAACATGTGCGGGTTGTGGATGACAAAGTTCCCAGATGACTGCGAACTAAGCGCCATAGTCGTTACACCAGCTGACACACACATCCTACAGACAGGCCTCACTGAAACGGACAACTGGTGCCAGAATCATGGCCTAACACTGAATGACATGTAATGTATAGTCATCCCCTTTGGGTGAAACTACGTGCACACAACTTATCACATGGACATACCTATAGATACAGACCAATGACACATATGGAGGGTTCACAGTATGTAGACTATTAACTTGTTACTTTACATTACCTGTGTTTGTCGCAGCTGGTTGCGTTACCGTTACTATAGCTTCCTGCTGCTGCTAGCCCAGCTTGATACTGACACTGATGACAGCTTCAACTTAGTTTGTCTTATGTGTGTTTTTGTTTGTGTTCTTATTTTCTTTTTTTCTTTTTTTTTTTTTTACCTTCTCTCTCTCTCTCTCTCTGTCTGCCTCCAGATGGTGCAATGAAAGTATTGCATGTGTGGAGTGGGAGTACAGGATGCTTTTGTAGGTATCTGCATAAGTCCATGTGATGGCCTCTGCACCAATTGTAAGCCAGCATTTGCTAATTGCATGCAGCCAGTTGTGTACTGATTGCAGTTCTCACTGTGATTTCAGGACAGTGCTATAAAAGGGTATGTGAGATAGGCGTTGCCCTTTCAGATTGTAAGGGTGGGGACCATGCTGGTATGCTGTGGACACTGTTCTGTGAGTGTAAAGGTTAGTATCTCTCTCATGATTCAGGCTGTGTTGTAGATTCACATTTCTCCATTCATCTCTCCTGTTTCCTGTACTAAGTGTGTATGTACACTGACACCTACAACTATATATATATATATATATATATATATATATATATATATATATATATATAAATATACATACATTTATATATGTATAATAACTGACATTATTACCTACTAGCTACCAACTGGCATGGCTGTTTCTGTTCACACACTACTATTATAGAAATCCACTAGATTTGACAGTAAGTATACATGACATGCTTTGTGTACTACACATCCTATATTCCCTTTACATTCATTCCTACTATTACATGATATATTTATTTTAGCACAATGTTCTTGTATAACAGTCATGGCTTAGTGGTAAGTCATGCAGACTACTGTTTCCAAGGTCCTGGGTTTGGGACTGACAGTGGGATTTTATTTTGCTTTTGAACTGACTACAGGACCTGTCAATCAGAGTGACTAAGGCACTTTTAAGCAGTCGTAAGCTGGTTTGCGCGGTGCTCCGCATGTGCACTGGTGTTCAGCTCTGCGCACACCGCTTACAACCGCTTAACAGTGCTTACTCTGGCGCACACCCGCTATTTTCTTTGAAAGAAATGAAAATGGGGAGACAGGAAAGTGGTGAAAAAGGGGTCACAAAGAGGGTAAGACAGTAGGGAAACAAGCTTGGGTTTTGCAGGAGGGATGTAGGTAAGGCCCATAGCTGCCCATTTCTTCATCAGCAACAGCTGTGCATATGTTTGTAATTTGGTGTGACATTTGAAACCTTCCACCCCTGAGAGAGGTGTCAGGACAACAATAATACTTGTTGTACAGCCAATTGTAATTGATAGTTTCCATGTCCAGCAGACATGTGTGTGGAATGGGCAGCTATGTATGGGGCGTAAATTTTGTGGGTACAGAGTGCCCTTTTTTTTTTTTTTTTTCAGGTGAGAGTGGTATGTCAGGTAAAGGAAGTCGGTATAGCTGGGGAGGTAGGTTGGGTAGGTCAACAGACAAGACAAACAAGACGCATACAGGGGCGGTGTATGACATGTGTGGGGGGGGTTACACAATTGACGGGATGGATGTTTGGATATCCAGAGCCCATGAGCCCACAGATGGCAACAGTGGAACTGATATCCCCACCCATGGGCAGTTGCCACTGTTCCTTCACTGCCCAGGACGGGGCTGTGCTGGGGGCTGTGTAGGCCGGGCAACAGGCATGCCCGTAAGTTGTGCCACCTGTGCCTCAAGCTGGCGTAGGGGCCCAAGAACAGAGTCCCGGATCTCCCTATGCACCACAGTCTGGACGCTACGGAGGGTGAGTGGTGGTTCTCCTCCGGCCACACTTGCAGAGGGGGGACGGGCCCCATCCCCTGCAGTGCTTCCACCCGCAGGTGGCACAGGGCCACCGGAGGAGGGTCCAGACTGGGCACTAGTGCCAGGTGCACTCGCCAGCTGAGGTGGGAGAGGTGGGTCCGCTGGAACCCGCCTTCCCTGTCGTCCTATGTTTTGCATTATGTCATGACAGTTTGGGTTAGTAACATACAATACCATTCGCAATTAGTTGTAACAGCATGCATTAGTATTCCCATTAACCAAACACCCAGATATTCACACCATTGAACAGCGAGCATAACACATGCATAATTTGAACAGCAATACACAGTCCAACAACATGCAGGGTTGATTGATGGCAACAGGCCATCAGGTTTGGATGTATGAACAGGGCAGATGCATCAACGTACATGCAAATATGTATGACCCAACAGGACAAATGTCCAGGGGTGTTAATTGTGATTGCACATACCAATTTCACGTGGAATGGATTATATGTGGTTATAGGGTGGGGTGAAGAAAATATAATTAACACCTTCAAATACCAATACATATGCTGTACATTTCTAATAGCTGCAGATATATACACACTACTGTTCTAACTACAGTTTCCTATATGATAACTACTTCAAGTTGGTGATAGGACTGTTACTGCTACATCAATATACATTTTATTGTTATTCATACACGTTCATATCTGGCTTTGTTCAGCTACATCATCCTGCTACATTTGCTTTATATAGCTATAGACAACTGTGGATGTTTGGTATTTCAGACAATCATACTATCTGCATATTGCAGACTGAGAGCAACATATCCAGATTTTGGGATACACATTCCAGCTGCAGCAACACTTTGAACACATTTCACAGTTTGGTTCTGCTTGTCACATTCATTTCATTCTGTACTGACTGCAGTATACTTTATTCAGGGTTATTACTACTTTATTGGTGGATTCATAACTCTTTCTCACACTCTCTCACTTGTTTTCATTTTACTATTCAGGATGGTACTTACTTCTAGGCTTTATTGACATGTTTTACCTGTAGTTATTACAATCCTTTCCAGCAGTCTCACTTCTGTCATGTTTCAGTATTTCAACAGGGATATATTTCACACATGTGATTTGCTCATCTTCTGCAGCTGTACTTTTCAGCCTGCTGCAGGTTGTGTACTATTATATTACAGGTGGGGCATCTTTATTTCAGACTTTATTTCAGACATTTTCATTTTTCTGTTTGGATTACAGACTGCAACACACTTTTGTAATCAAGCAATACTTGCAAACACTCTTACACTGTTACTTGCACATTTTATTACTTAGTGACTACACTGCACTCTTTTGCTAACTGTCATACTTTTATATTTCTTTACAGTTACTGGGAGAGGATTACTGACCTGCCTGGTGGCGCAACCGCACCAGCCTATCGCCATAGGCTCTGCGGTTCGCAGAACGGACACCTGCAGCTGTAATATAAATGAAGTAATATTGGAATACACATCTCCATAATATCAGCTAGTTTAATTTCTTACATACATAATTAAATGTAACTTACTCAGTAGTGGGGCGTTGGGCATTTGCCGGGCCTCCTGGATCCAAAGGTTCAATTGGTCCTGCTTACGTCTCTTCAGGTCCGCATGGTGGTGACGGACCTGCTCACCAGTCCTTGGAATCCCTGTGGCACTGGTGAGATCATGAGCCAACCGGTCCCATGCCTCAGCCCTATATGCTCCCCACAGGACCTGGCCCTGCATGAGTTGGGCCTCATGATTGTGGACTAGGAGCCAGACCATATATCTGGACTCCTCAATGCCCCACCTCTGTGCTCGAAAGCAACTACCCTCACCTACTCCTGACATTCTGGCTGCAAGTTAGTTCTACAATCGTTTATGCTGTGTATTCCCGCCTATGGGGCTTATATATGCCGTTTTCCCGCACTTATCTGTGATTGGCCATTTTGGAATTGTATCAGCTTCACAAAACCTGCTTTGTCATGCTCCACTTTCTATTCATTCCTATATATTTGCTATTACTGCATTTCTAAGTACAGCTGTCATGGCTTAGTGGTTCAGTACCTTGACTATGGTGCATGGTATCCTGGGTTTGAACCTGGCCACTGCTTTTTATATTTTATGACTGTCTAGACAGGCTAGGGGGTGTGTCTGTGTAAAGGCAGTTTTGTTACAGCTTGCTCAACGTTGCCCGTCGGTTAGCTTGTTGGCATGGTGCGCAGCTCCGCGCAAACGGGTTACGCTGGTTTACACCTCATTTGGCTGTCAGCACTCATATTACGCTCAGCTCAGCTAGGGGCACACAGTTTCAGCGTGTTAAACCACTGCTCACCTTCGGGCACTCAGTTTACATCTGTTAAACCACTGCTCACCCACGGGCAGATGCACTCACCTTGTTAAACTGTAGCTCAGCTATAGGCACATCTGGCATTTTTTATTATTTTGTTATCTCACATTTCTTCAAAATAAATGGCCTATTTCATTACATTTTACATAAAATATAATTTTATATGTGTACATATATGTCAGGGACTTGTTTCGTGCTTATTTCACTAAAAATAAAAATTGATGTTGTGGGGTCTCGAACCATGACTGCCTGCTCTTCAGCCGACATCTCTACCGCTACGCTATTGCTTTTTGGCTTACTTTGCATAGTTAGTTCTTATATGCTTTTCCACTTACTGCTAACTGTGGCTGAGCTTCAGGCACGCCCGCGCAAACGAGCGATCTCACGGGCAAACATCTTTACAGTTAAAAAAAATATATAACATGTTCATTTATATAATTTTATGTTCATAGTCTGTGGGGGCTTGTGTTGTGTTGTGTTTATTCACATTTCCATGTACTCTGTCGTGGGTGTTTACTTTGGGCACTTTTACTCTTCTGGGGGCATGTCCGCTTGCAGGGCTCGGCCTACGGACACGCCCCCTACTGTCTTCCACGGACCGTGTTAGCCTTAGGTGTGATTCAGCATGCCCTCATGCATATGCATGACATGCTGACGTCACACCGTTTAACTGCAGCCTCCGTGTAAGCCTTGTATCTCTTACACGGAGGCTTCGTGAATCCTGCCCAGAGACTTTGCCAGTGAATCATTTCTACTGTTAGAAAGGAAAAGAAAAGCATAGGAGTTGACTAGAAGAATGTGAAGTACCTTGAAAATGAACCAGAATCTGGAGCTGGGTGATGGAAATGAACAGGAATAAAAGTAGCAACACAGAAGTTAGTAAATAAGTGCAATATTCAAAGCATCAATCGCATTTGTAAAATATGGCTGTATAAGAAAAAGTAGACTTAAGGTTCATAGGTTAGTACTAGGCTAACTGCTCTTGTGGGCCATTTTTAGCTTAGCCAGTTACCCCATATGAAAATCAAACCTTGCACCTTGTGTTTATAAGGTAAACACCGTAACCATTATGTGGACCTCCTTTAAACTTGTGACAATCTGAAAGGCATCAGCTACACTTTACATTATTAGAGTTTGGAAGGAAACTGAGGGGAGGGAAAAAAGGATAGAACTAGGTAAATGTAAGCAATACAACTGCTGTTAACAGTGTCTCTGTGAAATGTTTCCCAGTATAAATTGTGTGTTTTATTATAAAGTAGTTTTAGTTGTTATATGTGATAAAGATACTTATGTAAACGGGTGCCTTTTTTCTTTTTTACTTTTCTCTTTATTTCTATTTTAGTATTAAGAAATATATGCATTATAATGCAAAAAGAGAAAAAAGACTAGACAAGACATAATAGGCTGTAATCTTGTGTTGCTGAGGTCTGGAATGAGGTGCAAAAGTACACAGATCATAATACATGCATAACTGATTTGTTTTCCCTCACTTTTGCATAAGTGAATGTTAGGATTAAGACCCTTGGCTTTGTCAAATAACAAGGTTTAAGTTGAAACAAGTAAATAAGAGAACACTGAACATAATCAAATGTTTTCCTTCAGCAATAAATGGTTTAGCTTTTGTCTTTAGAAGCCTGCAGTTGAGGGCTACATTTTTTCTATTATGTTTCCACACAGACAAGCTGATAAAAGGGCCATAAAAGGCCAGAACACTGGTTTGTCCTGGTACCCTTCAGTAAAACACACAGCACCAAATGACATTTGCAGACCTTTATTAAACTTTCATAAACATAACTTTATTGAATGACATTTTTAATTTATTAATCACAGCATGAACATCCATGTAACCATTCACCAAGGCAGTGTATCCCCACTCACCCTGCCCAAATAAACAGCATCATCACCACCACTTACTTACTCTTACTTATCAAAACAGTGTCCCACTGCTCACTTTCATCCCCCAAACTCCTTGACTCAACCACCCAACACCAGTAGGGGAAGAGAAGACGGACAAGCCTGCCCCTCTTCTCTACCCAGTAGACTGACAGAGGCTGTTCCACCTGACTTACTGCAGGACCTTCACCAAATCGTCTAAAAACAAACCTAAGTGTACATTAAACAGATCCAAAGCAAACTCTTTGAGGTGCACTTCATCCTCTCTGAAGCAAACTGGGTCCCTGCCATCAAATTCCATATGCTGTATCGTATGAATACCCAAGGTAACCAGTTGCCTTGCCAGCCTAAAATTAACATATCGATGAGCATACTCTAAAGCCATAAACCTGTCAACATTCCTCCAAAATAACCATGTTACTATTTCAAACCATATAATACACATACCTGTATATAACCATTTCAAAGTAACCAGACCCTCTGTTACAACAACTGTCACTTTGGTATTATTCCCAAATCATTATCTGCCAAATGAACCACCAAGACTTGCAGGAACCTAATCCATGACTGTATAAACACAAACTCATGCACGAGCTGATGCCACCTGAGGTCACTGATACCATGCCTTATGAGACTCCACCTAAAGTGATGTAAACCCAATTCACTGCCAAAAATCATAACTGCAGCCCTCTTTGTCACCGGACGAATATAGGAATGACATAGAATGACAATATCCTTTCCTAGAAAAAATATTTTTTAATACTAAGCCAACCACCTTAGCCAATTATTTAATATAAGAAAAATAGGCATTTGAAGACCAATGACTCACCTTCTTAATAACTTCAACTGATCTCCTTCTCTCATTGAATCTCTCACCTTTTCAAGTGAAAGGAATGAGTGGAAAACCTCTCTCATGGAAAGCCAGTGCAGTGAAAGGCCTTCCTCATCACGCATGCAAACTGATTACTCATTATCACCTTAACCCTTCTCGACTGAAAAACCAAATCCTGAGGACATGAGTCCACAGTAATCTCCTAGTCCAACCCACAGGAGAAAACCAGTCATTCCCATCCTTTCCCAGAGCTATCTCCATTCTCCTCCCCAACTGATCCATTTTAGATCTATGCAATCAAATGTGTACTGACACAGAAAATACTGTCACATCCTGCTAAACTAGTGACCCTAAGAACTGACACCTTAAACGCTCCATGACACATCCATAAAGCCAATGTCACCCACAAAGTATAATCCCCTGAATCACCATTCACCAAAGCTAAACCCCACAACAAATATTCAGTACCTGTCTCTTGTTAATGGCCATTACCTGCCCATCTTCACACCAGCAACTCTATCACATCCCTTCAACATAAGAGCATCTGTCCAGGATATAGTAAAATCATGCAACCCCGCCATCCATTCAAATATACTGATCACTGCCAGGTCCACCTTAACTGACTTGAACTGCCATGCCTTGCATGCAAGCCTGAGTCAGTCATTGCAATAACAATTCTTCTGACCAAGCTCCCTCTTCCTCAGGCAGCTGTAAAACAAATTTATCAAAATCATGCAATGCCCTACCATATGCCTTCCTTGGAGAAGTTTCCCAAGAATGCTGCACCAACAATCTGGTCACTTCAGTCCAATCTTCCACACATTGTATGGCAACACCACTGGCTAACCCACTGCCTTTGCAGCTAACTGTTGGAGCCTGGAAAACTGAAAGCAAGACAAACTGTCAGCAGTCTCATTCCTAACACCAGCCAAATGCATACATCTAAAAGAAAAAATAATCACCAAACTCTGCAAAACCAACTTTCGTAATACTAACAAAAGCAATTCAGACTTCACTGTCTCAGATTGTAAACCTCATACCACTGCAATATTGTCTGAATGAAAAAATAACCCTCTTTCCCTGCAACCACTCCTGCTGCACTACAGACTGCCCAAATTGGCATTAATTCCAAAAGGCTACATCCCTCTTCCATTAATCCTTACAATCTGTTGACCATTTGCCACTAAAAATGCTCTCTTCCCAAAACCTCCCAATGCTTCTGTAAACAATTGCAATTCCCCTTGACCAACCCAATCCATCTGACAAAAGGAAGCACCATTAAACTGCTCCAAAAAGGAAAACCATAATGTTAAATCAGCATGCACCAGCTTACCAATCCTCACCCAATGATATTTACTTCTCTCCCCTTTAAAAAAGGTAACAGACCTACAAATGTATGACCCAGGTGAATTGACCAATGTGCAAAATTCAGTAGCCCTAAGAGTTCCATGACATCCCTAATCCACACATTGTCCTTGGACTTCTCCTACACAATCTTTTCCTTCAAACATGTTATCTTCTTGATTGGTAATCAAAACAATCCATATCCCACATCCACTAGCAATCCCAAGAGACACAAACCCTTGGCAGGGCCCCCTAACTTCTGTGTAGCCAATGGGATACCCAGTTCCTCATACATCCCCAAAAACTCTCACATACTGCACCCTCCAATGCTCTTTCAAACTCCTCACCCACTATTAAAAAATCATCTGGATAATGGACCACCTTATGAGTGCCCACCTGTCATCCAAAGATGCGTAACTCACTTTTGCATCTTCTACCAAAATAAGATTATTAGCAGAGTTCCCTTTGGTATAAAAAATGGTGAATCAACTGAAATTCACTGGGTGCCTTCTTAGGAATCAAACCTAATGGCAAGACCTTAAAATTCTCAAAGGGGGGCAGTCAGATGGGCCCAATAATCTTCCTGCCCAGTGTTCTTTTTCCAACAAACCTTTCAAAATCTCCTCCCTCCCCAGCACTGAATGCAAATTCTTACAGACTAAGCCATTCCCTCCAACCCTCGATTTAATGAAAAATCCCCCAAAAATCCTACAGTTAGTTTGTCTGCAACTGCCGGATATGGAAATTGGTTGAGCATATGCCACATTACCTTAAAATTAATGGGAAAATGTGTCCCCTGGTTTTCCCTTCTTCCCCCAAAAGGATAATTCTCCCTGCCCACAAAACTCCTCCTACCTTGAAAACTTCAGAATCCCTGAAATGAAGAAAGTAACCTTCCCATTTTGGTTGAAAGTAACCTGTATTGACCAAGTTGCCTTCCCTCTGGCCACACTGCATGGCTGGATGTATTCCCGCATACTTTGAACGAGTGTGTGAGAACCTGCATGTTGCCCATGAGCAATGCCCTGCATTGAACGCCCAGCACACTCCATCATCTTCCCCTCCAAACATACCCCCTCTGCTAACAGCCCCAAAGCTATCCATCATAGTGGCTAACTAGATGTCAGGGTGCCTAACTTCCCAATGCAGCAATTGGGCCAGTGCTTTTCACTTACAAAACTGCTGATCACACCACAACTAAGCATTCCCTGCCTGCAAACATTGTGCCTCCCAGATCATGAGAAAATAAGCCAAAAGTGGCATTACCAGGGAGTTATCCTTTTCCAACCAAACTGCCTTGTAGTGCACAAAACCAAACACCCAACCATCCCATGTTCTAGCCTGCAGCTTCCTACCTTCCTCCTCCCCAACACTGCTAAGGCTAGTAGAAGATCCTTATTATTTGCCATTTCTGCTTCCATTGTGTTTCACCCCCTCAGTATCAATTAACTCAAAAACATCCACGTACTTCATTTCCAGATCTTTTTTTACCAACACAAACCCCCACATTCCCTTGACCTAGTAGCAAATGAATCCCCCATTTGAATCCCAAAATCTGAACTCTCCTCTTACTCCTGTGACTCCACCTCACCTGCTGAAGACCCTAGACTCCCTATAGACAACCCTAAGCAACCTTCCCCACTGAATGTATCACCATGGACATGCCCCTCTGCAGTCAACCTCTCTCAGTTCTCTACAACATTCACCTTCCCCCCAAGCTGCTGAAGTGGCTCCCCATCCTGTCCTAGCCCCAGGTTTGCCCCCACCTGCCACAAGTCTGGCATATTCCCATGACCTCCCAACAATGTATCATTACCTGCAGCAGCATTGTGTACAGCTCCTGAGACCAGAACCTCTGCTCTGGCACCATCTGTCGACTGCCATGCCCACTTTCCTTGGGCCCTCAACCTGGTCTTCACTGTCTGCCCTCTGCTCTTTTGACTGGACACACCTAGTTCCTCCACAGCTGCAGTCTTACTGATTGGTAATTCTCAAAATAATTCTTCAGACTGCAAGACAATGGCTGCTCATCTGTGCCATCTGCAAAAGAAAGAACAATATTAGGACCCTGAGGAAAAAAGAAAACAAACCAACAAAAAAAAATAACATAAAATAAAAAACAGTAACCTCAGTAAGGTTGGATGTACTACAGACCCCCCTCCCCATGTTTAGCTGGGACTAAGAATGCTTGCGAATTATAATGGGAGATAACCCAACCTTGTTCCCCAAAGTGTCTTTTAAGAAAAGAAAAATTAGTACCTTTACCTTGTATTTATGAGGTAAATGATTCAACCAATATGCCAGCCTGTATGTCCAATGTCCATGCGAACTCCTACCTGACTATAATTTCTCCCTGGCTTACCACTTACAGCCAAGTTTAGGATTTTGATGATCACAGCTCTGAACTTCTTAGCTCAAGATGTTTGGACAATCCCCAAAAGTGAGAGGAGGAAAAAGGACCAAAATCAAGCCCTGTATATTGTCTTTGTGAGGCAAACATCTTAACCCTTATACCAACTTATAACAATCATGTATAGGGACAAGATCAAATATTGCTCTTATAACGTAAAAGTTGCTAAATAAAAGGTTTTGCTTGAATTCATTTTTGGAGGGGTATGAAGTATGAAAATCAAATGTTTGCCATTATTTAGTGACTTCAGTCTTCCCTGCTTCACCATAAAACCACAAATTCTCTAAAGTTCCAACCAAAATTAGGAAGCAAAAATTTAGACATTCTGCAAATCTGGACAGTTGTAGCATGTGATAACGTTCCAGGCTCCTCTGTCATGCATCCAATACTTAATGACTGTGAGCTGATGCGAAGCCTAAAACCACACCACTAATGGTTAATGACTCAAGCTGCAACTGCACATGCCACAACGAACATTAACCGCAGCTGTTCCTAAGCCCACAAACAGATACTTCATATCCGTACTGTAAGACAGGGCTATGGCTGTGCTGCTAAGTCCCAGAATGGTGAGATACAATGGCCAGCACTCCACTACCACCAATGAAACTGGGGTCAGCTTCAGGAAACAAATTACTTGACCCACCAAGCTCACATTCCCATGCACCCAGACTCAGTACAGACAGGCACCATTAATCTTAACACAAACAACCTGACACCAACAAAGAAATGAAACCATGCCTAAACAAAGTACGACAGCTACTTCATGAAGATCTATCAATACTGAAACCACCCCAACATGTAAATGACAACTGAACAAAAATGTCTCACACATTCAAAGTCACCCTGAGCCCACAATTACTACAAGTACCTCTCTCTCTCTCTCTATATATATATATATATATATATATATATATATATATATATATATATATATATATATAGCCATACTGCTCTTCTAACTTCCTGACAATATTTCTTCCAGGGTGTACCTGCTCCACACAATACCTACTGGTCATCTTGGGTGTACTACCTGCAAGTAGCAAGTTCACACCTAAATCTGATTCCTTACCCAGCTGCAGGCACATAAAACACCTTAAGCACCTCCTCATGCCTACCTCACTTCCTCTCAAACCCTCCTTTTTCCTAAGTTAAACTTTCTTTGCCCACGGCTTTACCAAACTTCCTTCCACTTCCATCCCAGCTTTAGCATCCCTTTTCCCCCAATTCTCCAGACCCTAACCGCCCTTTTACGATAGCTTCATAATCCATAAACACTGAAGGTGTCCCTGGACAAATTGGTTTATTAGCAAACCTAATTTCTTCATGGCTAGATGTTAATGTATTCTGAAAGCATGCAAGCTGGGTTTCACATCTGGGAGGGGAATAAAAATAAAAAAGAACAGACACCAACTGGTGTAACCAGAAGCCCAGTGCTAATTCTAGTTTTTCACTTGTTCCTTCGGGATTTATTTTACATGACACTCCTGGAGACTTGCTGCTAGATAATGACAATAAGTTGGTTGAGAAAGTTGCCATGAAGCCTACAGGAGCCGAAATGAACCATGGAGCATTGTCAGCTACAGGATTGCTTTTAGGTGCAGTACCAAAGACAAATATTGGTGTGGATTCAAACAAAACCACCGTGGGGAGTTATTCTTGTTTCAGAGCTGAGCAGCTGTAGTTGACAGGGGCCTGGGTTCGAGATGTGGCAGGGGAGATTATTTTTGGGTGGGAGATTAGCATAATGGTTTTGGCATTTACCTTACACACACAAGGTGCAGGGTTTGCTTCTCACATGGGGTAATTGGCTTGGTTTAAAATGGCCCACAAGGGCAGCTAGTCTAGTAGCAGTCTATGAACCTATGGTGTTATGGATGATTTTCTTTGTAACTGTTTAAAAGGGCCAGCCAATCCATTTGTTGAAATAGTTGAGCCCCTGATGTGGACCAATAAAATGTGAGAAGGGATTTTATAGTTGAGTTCAACTCTCTACAGAAAGATATGGTTAAAATTAAAATGTTGCAGTGGGGCATCATATTTATTGAAGCCTGTATTGCTGAAAAAGAGTGCCAAGGGGTTTAAGGGTGCTCCATATGCCAGCAGGAGGTAATTTTTCTGAGGAATTATTAAATGCATGGAGAGAATTGAATGAAAATACAGGGCTTCAGTATGTTCATCTATTACTAAAAGAACACAAACGTAATCTAAGCGTGCTGAATGATTCTGTTGTTGCAGCTTATAATTCCTTAAAGGAATTAACTTTGGTGGTTAAATTTGAAGAAAGAATGGACAGTGTTCTTGCTAAGGAGTCAGCAGTGGATTAATTTCAGTGTACAAAGAAGCTTCAAAAGTTTATCAGGGACAAAAGAGGCTATGAGGATAGAGGTAATGTGGTTATTTTGGAAAATTATATGGCTGCAGCTGTATCAGAAGTTATTAAGGAAAAGAATGACAGCAATGCAAATGGAAAGGCAGTTAAAAGAATTAGGAGTAGTTCCAAAAATGCTGCCATGATGACAGCTGTTAACCCAGCTCAACAAAACAGGAACTTGGAGCCTGAAAATATTTTATAATATTTCCTATAGAAGTTCCAAGAACGTTGAGCGGAGTTTTCAAAAGGTAGAAGTATATCAGGATGGATGCATTGGGGCAAGAACTTGGGCACAAGTGGCAATGCAAGGTCTGTGCAGACAGCAGAAGAAGTTTTGTGGAAAGAACTTCCAGTTAAAGAAAAATATGCGTTGGGGAGACCACCAAGTTTTTGTTGTTTTGAATAAAGGAGTTTTGTTGTTTTTATTTTTGCCATTTTGTTTTTATTTGAAATATTTTACATTTTCTTTTGAACCTGTTAATAGTATTTATTGTTACGGCCTTTTTCAATTTGTGTGCTTCTTCCCAGCCCACTGCTAATTCTAGTCTTTTACTTGTCTCTTCGAGATTTACATTACATGACAGTCCTGGAGACTCACTGCTAGATAATGGCAACAGGTTGGTTGAGAAAGTTGCCATGAAGCCTACAGCAGGAGCCAAGATGAGCCATGGAGCATTGTCACCTATGTGATTGCCATTAGGTGCCATAGTGAAGACGAATATTGGTGTGGATTCAAACAAAACTGCTGTGGAGAGTTATGGCATTATGGATTATTTATTTGTAACTGTTTAAAAAAGCCAGACAATCTATTTGTTGAAAATAGTCACGCCACTGATGTGGACCAATCAAATGTAAGAAGGGATTTTATAGTTGACTTCAACTCTCTAGAGAAAGATATGGTTAAGATTAAGAGGTTGCAGTGGGATGTTATGTTTTTTGAAGCCTGTCTTGCTGCAAAAGGAGTGCCAAGTGGTTTAAGGGTGCTCCGTATGCTAGCAGAAGATAATTTTTCTAATGAATTATTGAATGTGTGGAGTGAATTGAATGAAAACACATGGCTTCAGTATGTTTGTCTATTAATAAAGGAATACAGATGGAATCTAAAAGTGTTGAATGATTCTGTTGTGACTGCATATAGTGCCTTAAAGGAATTAAGTTTGGTGGTTAATTTTGCAGCAGGAATGCACATGATTCTTGCTAAGGTGTCAGCAGATGATGATTTTCAGCTTAAAAAGAAGCTGAAAAAGTTTATGAGGGACTAAAGAGACTATATGGATAGAGCTGATGTAGTTACTTTGGAAGATTCTATGGCTGCAGCTGTATCAGGAGAAATTATTAAGGAAAAGAATGACAGCAATGTGAATGGAAGGACAGCTAAAAGAATGAGGAGTAATTTTGTAAATGTTGCCATGATGATGGCAGTTAACCAAGCTTAGCAATACAGGAACTTGGAGCCTGATAGTATTTTCTATATAAGTTCCAAGAATGTTGAGTGGGGTTTTCAAAAGTAGAAGTATATCAGGATAGAGGCACTGGGGCAAGAACTTGGGCAAACGTAGCAATGCATGGTCCGTGGAGACAGCTGAAGAAGTTCTGGAGAAAGAATTTCAAGTTTCAGAAAAAATAGCATTGGGGAGACCACCAAGTTTTTGTTGTTTTGAATAAAGTAGTTATGTTGTTTTTATTTTTGCTGTTTTATTTTTATTTGGAGCATTTACATTTTTTTTTCTTTTGAGCTCTTTAATAGTAAGTAGAAGCACAGGCATTAACATGCATTTTGCACTGAGAACCCCAATGTAAGGTTAATTAAGGACTGTGTTTGCAGCTGTCTATTTTAAAATATCATTCCTATTACAAGGGTTAAATTTCATTATTTGAAGATGTACATAGTTTTGAGTGTTTGTATTACGTTAACAGTTCCAGGAGTGTTCTAGGAGTGTATTTGCATTTTTTTTTGTTTGGGGTTTTCACTAAAGCAAAAAGTCTTGTAAAATGTGACATAGGTTCACATGCTAATGATAAGAAAAAAAACTGTATAAAGGATTAACCTGCCAAAAATTAGCAGGTATTTGTATCACAAAAGCTGGAAATAAACATTTTAAAAAGCTGTCATATATAATATGTGGGAATAATGACTTATTATAATGGAAACACTTTCCATATTATCTTGGAATGTGAATGGTCTCACAGATATACATACAAAAAGGAAACAATATTTAATTATATTAAAAAAATGCAGAGTTTCAGTAACAATGCTACAGGAGACACATATAGAAAGAAAAAAAACTGTGAATTTGATAAAGAAAGGATTTCAGGCTGGATATTCAGTACAGTATCAAGGGCAAAGGAAAAAAGGAAATACTTATATTAATTGAAAGAGGAGCTCCAATATTGATAGGAGAGGAAAAAAAAATAATAATGGCAGATTTGTGATGGTAAGGGGCTACTGACAAGGGATGGGGGTTATGCTGCCATGTATTTATATTCCACCTAAAACTGCTATTATGGAGCTTAAAAGAATGGGAGACATAATCAACTTTTAGCATGGAATATTTCTTATAGGTGGGGACTGGAATTTGGTTTGAAACAATGAGGATGGGTGGCCTAGAAGGGAAAAGATAACAAAAGAGGTTAGATTCCTGAAGAAATATATTAAATATTTGGTTTGGAACATGTGAATCCAGTAGTAGGAACTTGGAGAGAATTTACATATTATTCCCCAATGTGCAATAACTGGGATAGACTAGACAGAAATTATATTTCACAGGAACATGTGTATTTAATTGAGAACTTTGACATATATCCAATAACTATTTCAGGTCATGTACAAATAATTACTAAAATAAAAATGCAGGAAAATGAAATAAAGACGAGGCTCTGGCACTTTTCCAACTACCTACTAAAAGGAGAGGCATTTAAGGAATGGGTAATGTAATTTATTCAGCAGTTACAGAAATAGAAAGTACTTCAGAAGTTATAGCTAGTGAGTGGGATAAAAATGAAAGTGTAGTTTAAAAACAGAGTGATAAAAGAAAAAGCGATATGGTTAAGAAGTGGCAAGCATTATTTAGAGGGGCTGATTACAGAATAGGGAGAATCTCTCACATCAAGAAGAGGCACATATGCAGAGAACTGAAGAGAATATAAGGCACTACATGGATAATATGTATGAGTTTATAAAGATTGCAGTTAAGCAACTATTTCTGATAATAACTAGAGAGCAGAAAACTTTTGGCACAATGACTTAGATGATAGAAAGTAGAAAGGGCTGTTGCTAAACTTAGGGAGCCTTTGTATAAAAAGAAAATTAATCAGAGATCCTGTAGAGGTATTATAGATATTTTGGAAATTTTATGAAAATTTGTATAAAGCAGAGAAGTGGGATAATCAAGAAAAAGCGCAAATGGAAATATTTATGGAAGACATAAATATTCCAAGGTCAGAGGTAGATGAGGCTTAACAATTAACAGTTAAGATAGGAGGAGATGAAATAAAAATGATGATATTTATAACCAATTTACAGGAAGTCTTCAGAAATAGATGGTATTCCAGTGGAAGTTTGAAAGCTAGCAGGGAAGAAAGTGATAAAGATCTGGAAGGTTTGTTTAACAGTATTTTAAAAGGAGGGGACAACCAACATCCTGAAAAAAAGCTGTGGTGGTTGTAGTGTCTAAAGATGGTAAAGACCCATCAGATCCAACTTCATACAGGCCCATTTCAATTTTAAACCATGATTATAAAACATTTGGAACTATAATGACTAAAAGGCATTGGCAACATTAATAGATATGGATCATTGTCATTTTGTGAAGAAGACAAACATTTGACAACATTAATAGAATAATGATGATCTAGAGTGAATCAGAATTCAAGAAAGTACCACTGTTGCTGGTGTGTCTAGATGCAGACAAAGTATTCAGCAGAGAAAGCTGGGATTTTATGAGTACGACAATGGAAGCCTTGCATTTCCTGATTTAATAATAAGGTTAATTAGGAAGATGTATGACAGATCAAAGGCAGAAACCCAAGACTGACAGTTCCTCTCTGATAAGTTATATCTGAACAGAGGAACCAGACAGGGGTGTCCTTTTCCCCCTTAATATTTATGTTATATTTAGAACCATTGGCAAAGAAAATAAGAGGCTCAGACATTTATGGATATAATTGGTATGGAATTCAAGAAAAATTGGCTTTATTTGCAGATGATAACATTTTGCAAATAACAGAAGCAGAAAAGGACATCTCCGTGTTGTGAAACATTCTGAGACAATTCCATTTTTTTCTGAAGAGAAAATAAAGGCTATAGCTGTTAACCATGTACCCACACATGAATTTGCTCAGCAATATTCATATTTATGGGGATATGACAAAATTAACTATGTCTTAAAAAGGATTCAGTTATAGGTTCATAGGCTCATAGGTAGGTACTAGGCTATCTGCCCAAAGGCATTTATAAGCCTAGCCGGAATGTGTTGGCTTTCACCACCCCCTTAGATTAGTTCCCTGTGCTTCTGTCCAGCAGAGCCATTGAAGTAATCCCTGGGGTAAACTTTCTGTTTCCTATCCACTCATCGAGGTTTCTCTTGAAGAGGGTTAGCGAGGAGCTCTGCCTAATGTAGATTGGAATCTTGTTCCAGAGCACGGGAAGTCTCTGGGACAGGAATATATCCCTTCAACATGTCCTATTTATTGTTGTGGTGAGGTTTAGATCCCTGGAGCGTGTGGCTCGAGGGATTATGGTTTTCTTTAGGTGTAGCATGTCCATCAATTCTGGGTTGGACATAGCCTTGTATGTCAGGCAGAGATCACCTCTGAGTAGGCTGTATGCAACCGAGTACAGTTGGAGTTTCTTCAGTCGAGCTGCATAGGGCATCTGCTTGAGGCCAGTGATCCTCTTGTTGAGGTACTTCTGTGGTCTTTCCAGTTGTAGCAGGTGTCTTGTAAGGTACATCCCAAGTGGGGCATTGTACTCTATGATGGGTTTGATGAGTGATGTGTAGAGGGGCCCAATGACCTCTTTGAATCTGGATGCAAACCCCTTTGTGATTAGGTGGGCCACACAGAATGATTTTCTAACCACTTTGGCAATGTGATTATCAAAGGAAAGGTTACTACCTACATGGGTCCTCAGATCCCTTATTATGTCTTCCATATTTAAGGGGCTACCACCTATGTGGTAGTTTGTGGGTACTTTGTTTTTTCCAAAGAGGATGACTATGTACTTTTTGGCATTTAGCTTGAGGCCATGGTTTTGACACCAGGTATCTGTCTCAGTGAGACCCTTCTGGAGGATGTCTGTGTCAGACAGAGAGTCAATTATAGCCCCTAGTTTGCAGTCATCTGCAAACTTGGTCAGCCATACTCCTCCTGTGCTTGCCTGTACCTCTGAGAAGTATATGCCAAACAGGAGGGGTCCTAGGACTGAGCCCTGGGGAATGCCACTTGTAACCGGTTTAGAGTCAGACCTAGCTCCCCAACTCTTACCATGTGGTTTCAGTCCATGAGCCACTTGGCAACCCATCTCATGACGTAGGGGCTTATGTTCAGGCTGGTGAGTTTGTCTATAATACCTGAGTGGGGAATGGTGTCAAAAGCCTTTGCAAGGTCTAGGTAGGCTGTGTGGACCGCCTTTCTCTCATAGTTTCCCTTGGTAACTGTCTCAAAAAAGTCCACCAGGTTTAGGAGGCATGATCTGCCCTTAACAAAGCCGAACTGGGTAGGGTCCAGTGTTTGGAGGTCTCCAATGTTTCTGTTAATGAGATCCATGATGATGCACTCCATAACTTTGCAAACCAAGCTAGTCAGGCTTATAGGGTGATAGTTCTTGGGGTCTGTTGTGGACTCCACCTTTGTGGAGTGGAATAACCGTTGTTGTGCACCAGTCTGTGGGCACGTAGCCTGTGGAGACGCTGAGTAAACAGTGTGTTTAGGTGAGGGGGTTAGTTCATCTTTGAGCTCGTGTGGGACACAGCCGGGACACCATCCGGTCCCATTGATGCTGTGTTTTTTGCTTTGGAGAGGGCTGTTTTAACCTGAGTGTCTGTGATTTCAGGGGCACTACATTCGTCTGGTATGGTTATGGGCCCTTTTGGGGGTGAGATGGGGATGAAGTTTGCACTGAACCTGTCTGCCAGGATGTTGGCTATATCAGTCGGTTCAGTGTATTTTGTGCCATTCTGCACTAACTCTGAGCAGATCTGAGAATTGCCACTTAGATTCTTGACATAGCTAAAGAATGCTTTGTGGTTATCTTTGTAGTCCATGGCATTTTTTTATTTTGAAGCTAGCCTTGGATTATTTTATGAGGGAATATAGTTTCATGCTGATACTGATAAGGAATGTCTTCCCTTCTTGGGATTTTACTCTTTTCTGTGCTAGTTTCCTCCTTCTATTGTATAGCTTGTTTATGGCAGGGGTCCACCAGTCTGGTTTCCTTTTCTTGGAGGAGTGACTCTTGGTTTTGTTTGGGATGGCACGATCCATGCATTCTTTTAGGTGCCCGTAAAGTGCATTAGTAAAGGATTTTGCAGCTTGGACAGCATTATCCTTTAGCATGGGGGAATTGAAACTTCCCACCCCGGTCTTAAGTAATGTGAAGTTTGCTTTTGAAAAGTTTTCATGGTGGTTTCTTTGACCGGGGTTGGTGGTGGAATGTGGATATCCAGAGTGATTAGTTTATGGTCAGATCTAATCAGCAAGGAGTTGACCCCCAGTGTGGAACACCAGTCACCCATGTTGGTAATGACCAGGTCCAATATGTTGTCACCTGTGGTGGTGGTGTTTACCAGTTGATCCAGGGCATTTGAGTTTATAAATTCAAGGAAATGTTGGGCAAGGGAGTTTGTACTTGCATAGTTCTCCTAGTTAATGTTTGAGTAATTAAAATCACCCATTAACAGGGTGTTTGGTAGGACCTTTATGTTTCCCAGTGTTTCCAGGAATGCGGAGTGGGGGTCCTGGGACATGGTGAGTGATCTGTAGCAAGCTATAATTTGAATAGCAGTTTTGCCCATTGTTAGTTGCATGAGGATGATCTCTGAAGCATCGTGCTGTGCCACTAACCTGGAGGTGTGGGTATCCTTGATGAATATGGATACTACCCCACCTTTTGTATTTCAGTCTGGGTTTTGTGCCGGAATGTATGGTATGAGTTGTAGCCTGGTAATGCTGGGGTGCTCTCTGGGGCCTTAAACCAGATTTCTGTTACTGCACATATATTGATTTTCTCCATACTGAGGAGTGCCTAGAGTGCGTGTATTTTGAGGTTTAGACTTCTGGCATTGAGTAGCATTACCTTCAGTTTTTTGTTACTTGTGCTATTTATGGTGGTGGGTTTGTCTTTTGAGCCTTGCCTAAAAAAGACACTATGGGGGTGGCAAGAGCCTTGGCCAGTATTTGAAAGCCTAAGGGTGACAGGTGCAAGCCATCTCTAGCGAAGCAGTGTGGCTTGTCGAGCATGACATCCCAGGCTGACAGACACTGGATCTCCTTTAAATGACACCAGAAGCTTAGACAATTGTTGAAATTGATAATTTTTTCTCTATACCAAGGTATCATTCTTGGTGAGGGCAGGATGCTACTCAGGGTCAGGGTCATACCGGCCTGGGCTATGTGATCAGAGAGCTCCTCCATGTCTCTTTTCATGTAGTCCAGGGAGGTACGGCTCAGGTCATTCACACCAACATGGACAATGACAGAGTCATACTTGTACTTGTTCTGGAGTGACCTGAGTGCTTGTGTTATGTGGTGGATCCTGGCACCCAACAGGCAGCTAACAGTAACCTTCTCCTTGTTCAGCCTAGTGAGTGGGACGTCAGTGTGCCTGACTATAGAGTTACCTATTACTAGTGTGTTGGGTATGTTATTTTGCCTTAAGGACTGTGATTGTGTGGCACACTGGTTTTGTGAAGTATGTGTTTCATGGTTTGTGTTGGGGGGGTGGAAGTTGCTTGGATGTCTGCTTTGCAGGTCTCTGTTGCTTTTGCAGATTTTTATTTAGAGCCTCCGAGTATGTTTTTGTGTATTTATGCATTTTTTGCCGGTGCTGGTTTCATAGGTCTATGTGAGACTGATGGTGTGATGCAAGTAATTCCCTTCTCCTCTTGACTGCCTGGTCAAGTCTTGGGTTGAGAGAGCTTAGCCTCCAGTTTGGCTGTATAATTGCATCTCTTGCATGTATTAGTGTTTGGTGGAAGGAGGAGAGGGCTGTCTGTGTACATGAGGCAATTGTAACATTGCCTCAAAATGCCCAGATTCACCAGTTGGACTGGAGAGTACACCTGAAACTGCCCTTTGGACATGCCTGGATAGGTACAGTGAACTGTTTTACTGATTGGCTGGTAAGGTCGAATAGAGAAGAGAGCCTTGTCATTCTCTACAGTATGGGGGGGGGGGGCTAGTGCTAAGGTTTATTAGTGCTTGCAATGAGTTTTGAGCAAGTGCTGGGATGAGAAGTGAATGGTTTGAGTGCTTAAGTTGAAAGTTTATCTAGTTCCAAGGGAAAATTTGAAGAGTACACTTTGTGGAGCCGGGAATAGTTATACCCTAGCTAACTGGTACTGCCCGGCATACAAAACCGCAGAAATGCGGGTTTTATAGCAGGGAAATGAAAGAGATATAAATTAGCCCAAAATGGTCAATAAACTACTAATTTCTGGGCTGAAACCACTCCTTCAGGAACAGATAGGCTGCTCAAAGCTCCCTCTCTCACAGTGAACAGAGAAACTTCTTTCTATCCAAGTAAGGGATGGGCAAACACAGAAACTTGTAACACAGCCCTGAATTCAGCACTAACCTGAAAACTAGACTATACTAGCTTAGAAAGGTGGGAAAACAAGTATTTTTTTGTTTTTTTGTCTTGTTTTCAGAAAATAAAGCAGATATAATCAAAAAACACTTTAAATGCACAGAAATGGCTATCACACTTGAGTGTATGGCAGCTAAGGGTGTATGGGAAGATAAGATAAGATAACACAAAAGATAATACAAAAACCCAGAAACTGGAAGCTCTTGCCTAAGGATATGGATAGCAAGATGCAAGCAGTAAAAATGTTTTTAGTCCCTTTAGTTTTACTAACTCAGATCCATGTCTAAAGTCAATAAGGAGACTTAGGCACCAGAGGAATCACTCCTACACCCTGCACCACCCACTAATACCCTTTGGGTGGGGTGCAAAATGGGCGTGAGTATCACAACACTCCTCATTTCTGCAAGGGGCTTACAATAAATAAGTCTGCTCCACCAATACCCAGGAAACAGCATATGGTTGTTTCCTTGAACACCAGCATGAATATGCCCTGAGCATGGATTCTGCCCCCAAAATGGGCATGTCCATTCCTGCCTTCCTGCTCTGTCAAGTGTCTGAGATGCTTTTTGAAGTTGGGACACCTGGGCCATAATCAGGGCTTTATGCCTCTAGGCCACTGGTACAGGCTATATATTTGTGAAACACAATGGAATTAATCTTATTACATTTTTAAAAAATCACTAGGTTATAAATTAATTGGATGGAAGAATTATGTTCTTCTGTGAGAGCACTGTTACAGAGAAGATCCCCTCCACTAAGCGAGCACAGTATGGTTGACATCTGTTAGTGTATATAAGAATGTGGGACATAAGACTGGTAAATGACAAATGAAACAAACTGTTTCAATGATTATGTGCCATGAGTACACTGTTAGTGTCAGACATGATAGGTGGTGAAAACATGAAAAAGGGTTAAGAAATGATTGGGAAACATTTGGTTTACAGTCAAATACAAGACAAATTACTGCAGCAAAATTACCTGATGCACAAGATTCTACCATAGAAGTGATGACCGCTGCCATCTTTGTCATCTGTCCCATCCTGGAAACCCCCAGACTCTGTCACAAAGACATTGACAGCCCATTCAGTAAAGTAAAAAGGATGGGAGACCAAGTCTCGTTTCAGAGGAAGATGATCCATTGCAGTTGCACCCAAGAGGGATGCCAGACTAATCCCTTGACAGTGATTGTTTTCTACGGTACTAACTGGACAGCTTTTCAGTTTGCAATGATGAGAGACCAGATGGCTGAATAGAGAGGGTTGAATGACTGAAGCCAGGCAGTGCAATTCTATAATAATCTGGTACCACAACATGCCCAAAGGAAAGCACTCCAAAAGAACCTAACCACATAACTTTTTTAATCCAATGGCATTATAGAGATGGAGCTCTGAATGCTATGAGGATCTACACAGTCGCTAAATATGAGAAGGCAAGTGTGTAAAGATATGCATGGTTTTAAAATGCATGCTAGAAAAAATTAGAAGCTATTACTGTTAGGAATATGCACTGATGAATAATGTGTGTACTTTGCAATCTTTTTGAAAATATGACAGATACATTTGATTCAAGGAACTGATGTGGCACTTTTCTGAGACAACAGTTCCAATGCAGGCTGAATAATGTTTATTGGAAAAAGAAATCTGATATGTATAATATTAAGAGATGACATATGCTAATGCTTATGTTGTTCTCTTGGTGCAGGTAAAAATATGAAATAGGAGGAAGCCAGTATATGCATTAGTCATTGCATATGAATATATATAGATACATATTGGGAATGCCAGTTTGGCAGCAGCTATAATGAGAAAAAGAAACATTAAATAGCAACAATAACCTCTGTGTGTTCATTAATGCTTACAATGAAATCTAAATTTGAGATGTTACCTATCAAGTAACAGTTTGAATTGCAAAGACTAATAATGCTGAGTCCCAGAATGTGAAGACTGAATGACTAAAAATCCAGAATTACATATAATTTGTGCCATTTATCAGAATATTCCCTTTTCTTTGCTCTATAGTAATTGTAAAGTTGGTATATACAGTATAAGCATGGAGGGTGAAGGGGGCTTGCTCCTCAGATCAGTGGCGCAAACAGGGCTTGTCCAATGCAAAAAATAAATTATAGAAAAAAAATATGTTTGATTTTTGATCTTCTTCTATATTTTCAGACTCTTTTTTAAGCATTTTGTTACTTGGATTTTCATATCCTGACATTTTAATAAAAGGTGTACAGCTACATATCATATATCTCAACAGGTAATTGCAGAGCTCCTCAGGCATAGTTTCTACTATGCATTATATTGTCCTGAACGCAATCCACCTTTGAGGTGCTTTGATCGACTGACCCATATATTGACAGGCACTGAAATATAGATAGATTATGTAACCACAGGTTCTACTTCCCCCACTCTTTTGTGAGTGTGGGGGGGTAAGGGTACAAAGAGACTCAATCCTTGAAAAGGCAGTATTGTGTACTGTTTTGTGTGAACTCTGTGATAGACAGTACAACCAATGTGTGATTAATAAAATGCAAACTGATGAAACTTTGTTTATAGGTTCATAGGTAAGTACTAGGCAATCAGACTGCAAACCATTGCAAGTCTAGCCAAAAAACGCTATTCAAAAATTTCCCTTTGGCCTCAAAGAGGGCAAGAAAAGATAGACCAAGAGGGAATCGCAGGTTGCCCATCCAATTCTTTAGGTTTACCTTGAAGGTGGCAAGGCTGCTACTCTGCTTGACATGTAGTGAAAGTTTGTTCCAGAGGTGAGGGATACACTAGGATACAAATTGATCATGAAAACATGTCCAGTGTATCTGCTGATGACAGTTTACTTCATTTAACCAATTATTTGACAAACTCTTAGTTCTGCAAAGCAATGCAAGATGAAATTGGATTGGATCTTTCATGGCATGAAAGACTAGACATAGATCTCCACGGAGGAGTCTGTAAGAGAATGAGTACAGAGAAAGGGCTGCAGGTCTCTCCTCATAACTAAGATTTCTTAGGCCACTGATCTTTTTTAGTTATGAATCTCTGAGGACTTTTAAGTTGTGTGATATGTTTAGATAAACACATGCCAACAGGTGTGTTATATTCAATAATGGGTCTGATACGATATGAGTAAAGAAGAATTAAGACATCTTTGGATCTAGTGGAAATGACTTTGGAAATTAGGTCGGCCAGAGAAAAGGCTTTCCAAACAGCTGTGGAGAAATGTTGGCTAAATGATAAGGAATTATCAACAAGAGTAACCACATTCCTTACAACAGTGTCTTCTATAAACTAAGTGAAACTGTTTTGTTTACCAAAATGAGCTATGTTACATTTTTTTTCATTTAAACTAAGTGTGTTTATGGATGTCAAAACTTTCACACCAGTAATGTCCAGATGTTTATCTCCTGTTTTTGATCTGCTCCTTATACAGTTTGTGTTTTTCTCGCACTAAGGTGTGAAGTCACTAAGTAATGGTATACATTTGGGTTTCAGACTTCATATCTATCACAAAATGCATGGTAATGCAAAACATATTATTCTAGCAACTTTCTAAGTTTGCAAGGGCAATTTTTTTAAAAAGTTGGCCCTATGTTTGCAGCTTCATTATTTTTGTCTTTGTCCAGATTTGTTATGCTCAAAGGTTGATAGGTATGAACACTCTACCTGGCTGGGCTGCGACTGTTTGATCATGCCTAATAACATCTGTTTGGATTTGTCATCAGATCAGATCCCACTAAACCTGGGAATTGCATATTTTGTTTTTCCCTTAAACTAAATGCCTCTACAGCTAATTTTAAATTACTGTACTGTCTGTGGTTAACTTTTTTATTTAGAACTGCTTTAGCAAATAATCTCTTATTGAGAAAGGGGCATGCTATTAATCTAGGCAAAACTCTACTGGCTACAGGAGCAGTATGTGTTGTATCTGGCCTGTGTGCTCTAATTTGTTTTTAAACTATGTGTGTTTGTAGAGGTTGGTGCTTTGCTTCACTGGCCTGCAACTGCAAAAATATGCCTGATGAGATCGACATGAATTTGACCTCAAACCAAATCTCACTACACATAGAAAATGTGTGGAGTTTGCAGTGTGATAGAGCACTGGTGAGAACTATTTTCAGCAGATAATTATTTTACACTTTATGGTTTTGTAAAAAAAAATCAATAGCAAGTGGCATTAATTCTAACATTGATCAAAATATGCTGAACCCAGTCTTTTGTAAAACACAGATGTGTTCATCTGCACTGAGTTACTTACATTTGCTATGGCTGTGCAGAGTTACAGACAGCTCTGTGATGCTGAGCACACTTACACACAGTGGCCCTATACGTTAGTGCAGAGTTTATCCCTTCTGTAGGCAGATTGTAAACTGTCCCATTATATGTATGTTTTATAAGACCATTGTACCACACAATCAAATTCCGTATTTCACAAAGTGCTGCTGCTACTATATTCACTAATTCTGTATTGTACCATTTTGCTGGTTTCACTGCCTTTCCACTTGTCATCCTGTGCTACTGACTTACTGTATTTAATATTATTTAAGTGCTACTAATTCACTGTATTTAATATTGTCTGCTGTTTTGCAATCCAAGCAAAATTGCTAGTCATTGCTTACAGCAGCCAAAGGTTGCTGCTACTAATTTTACTGACACTATATCTCTTTTTCTTGCCACTGACTACATTGTAATTGTATTTCCCTGCTGTTGTGGCAATAGTAAACTGCTAGTTATCATATCGCATTCAAAAATTGTATTACTGCTTTTATGATACTGAATTTGCAAACTCCTGTTTCTGATTCACTGTAATTACATTCTGCTAAAATAATTTGCCATTCTGCTGTTATTGATTCACTGAGATACAACCCTCTGATGTTGCAGCAACCATGCTAGGCAGTATAGCCATCAGACCAGATTTAACCAAACCAGTAACTACTGCTGATCCATATTGCTTCCACACTTGACTGAATATGCAGTCAACTACAATAAGAGGTTTTGAATCCATTAAGATATACACATTAATCTGGCAGTCCCTACTAGAAGAAAATACAAAGGGAAATTAAAACATTGTAAACACTTCTGGTGGTCAGTCAATATAAACAAACTGTATAGCAAAAGGGAGAAACTCCTTAAATTACCAAGTAGGGCCAGAACCCTCTAGCATGAGAATTGTAAAAAAACCTCAATGAAACAGAAGGCCACTAAGAATGCTACTAAAGCAGCTCACAGATTAAGACTAACACCTGAGGCAAAGGGTAACTACTATTCTTTCTTCAGCTACATTTGAAAAATAAAAAAATAATTTTCAACATTGTTCTAAAGTTTTCCGCAGTGTGGACTCCTGTTCAAAGCAAAGTGACATCACAAATATACTGGCAAACAAGTTTGATGTAAATTTTACACATCAAACTCCCATCCCATCTCTGATCATGCCTGAGTCAATCTTCTCCCCAACATTGCAAAGGAACATGTCTCAGAGGTACTTTCAAAGACAAAAACATTTCCTAAATGGATCCTGAAAACAAATCCAATAAACAGTGCCAAACACACAGTTGTAGAACCCCTCCTTAAATAATTCCCAAAGGCATGCTACAGGCTGTGTTCCCAAATCTTGACCCACTGCTCTCTTGATGTCCCTCCACAAGGGTGGACCCACCACTAACCCTGGAAATTACAATCCCATTAGTCTTACAAGTCTGATCTGTAAAGCCATGGAGGGCATGATAATCAGTCTCATTTATCATGATATCAACAATCTCATAAGGTTTGACTCACCATAATTTGGCTTTGTAAATGGTAGATCATCCTACAAAATTGTCATCTTCTTTAAGAAGGTTACTCAGATAGTGCACAGTGATAATATGGTTCTTGATCCTTGTCTTGATCTGGTCATGCCATTTGATAACATGCTCCATGAAGGAATTTTAAATGAGCTATTGGCCCCTTGATCCGTATATGGCAAGATGAATAGCCAAATGGTTCTAGGACTGAATACATATTGCTCATGTATCATATGTATCTTCTAACAAGAAGAAGGGGACCAGTAGTCTCATCCAGGATATGTGCTAGTCCTTTTCTCTAATTTCAGCACTGATAATGATTTCTGGTTGATCAGATTTGCTGATAATTGTGGACTAGGCATAACTGTTAAATCCTGTGAAGATACAGATACCCTTCCAAAATTATTGCCAAAGGCAAGTTTTCAAAATCCAAGGAAGTCATCATTCACCTATATTCAGTGTTGGTCAGACTCACTATATAATATAATACACCCTTTGGCATGTACCTTACTAGACAAATTAGAAAACTTGAAAAGCCACAGAGATATCTCACCACAAAGGATCTCTAGTCTCAAGAATATTAATTACCAAGAGAAGCTGGAAGACTTTTTGTTATACTCAGTGGGCTCTGTTCTCCCTGAAATCATTTTTCTCTGTAAGTTTAATAGTACATCAGAAAATAAATAAAAGATGACAAAGGGATAGTTTCATCACTCAACATTTCCCTTGTTCTGCAATAGACATGCAAAGTAACTCCTTGTCTTCCTTCAAGAATAGCTTGGATGAGTGGATGTGTATCCTTAAATTTACACCAGGACTTAAAGTCCTCACCCTCCTTGAAATGGTGCTAAAGCCTGAGGCTGGTTATTAGTAAAGTGCACATTATGTCAGGTCTGATTACTTGCAGATCTTATGACCCTATGACACCATGTTTGCTCTAGGCAACCTCTTAATATGAAATTTTGTGAAATACTTTACAATAGGACACTATTCACTTACCTTCCTGATAGCTAGATGTAACTTTAACTAGGATACTCTGAAACTTTGACTGTTCCATTATTACCTTCTCAAGCATTGTTTTCAGCATAGATGTGACATTTTTGACAAATCAAACTATGCTTACATGCAGTTTTGCCCTAGAAGGAAAATAGAATTCTAATTCCTAAGTTGGGAAGATATTAGAATACAAAAAATCGGTTGTGTAGTATAAATGGTGAACTGCAATATTTATTTCCTGTTTTCCTTTTACATTTAATCTCTGAAGCATTTAATGTTTAATGCTTCCAGAGACATAACCAATAGATTGTCATCTCATAGAGATGGCTTTATCTGAGGTTTGTAAATGCTTATTATCTTCATATACTGCCATCCCTTGCTCTTCATAAAGAAGTCTGTAATTATGGACAACACTCTTCACATTTTCTCCCAATATTTTAATTTATCATGCATAGTGTGCATACCATTATTCAAATTATGATGATTCATGGACAAGAATTTTACAGCCAATTAATATGGTACTAAATTATATAAATAATTTATTGAGGGCTTTGTGATGAAAACATATGTGCTTCTGTAATTGTCTTTATTAACTGGCTTCAGATTTTAAAGCAACACAATTTTCTGTTTAGTGTAAAACATTATTTTAGCAGATATATGATGCTCTTTTAGATAAAGGAAATCAAACAATGATTTTGTAAAAAATCTGTAATTTCATTAGAATATCCTCCACATGGGAAACATTAAAATAAAGTTTGAAGTTAAGACATTATGATTAATCTCTCCAACATGAAAAGAATAAGAATTTAATAATTCACAATAAAATATTCCACTACCATGTAAAACATAGTTTAAACAGTCCTTCCTACAAAGCCGTCAGAATGCAATATTCATTTCCTGCCTGACCTGTAATTACAGAACAGAATGATAGCTCAATATTTATGCTTGTGGAGCTAAACCCCTTGAGATCTGAGCAGAGCCAGATAATCAGCAACAAATTATATCTCCCTGATAAACTGCTCCTACAACAAGCAAATACAGGTAGGGGAAATCAATAACTTGGCCTGACTATTGCACAGTAGTAACAGAAATTTAAGAAGGTGTTACTGCACTATGCAATGATTTCTAATGCTGTGTAGCTGTTGACAGTTCCTTCAATTCTTTCTCAAGGGCACATTCACAGTATTAGGCTAGATTTTTCTATAAGGAAGGTGACTTTATATAGTTTGTACTGTAGGACTTTTCTGGTTTCTGTCTTTAAACCACGCATTAGATTTAAAAATGCAATACCTGTGCAAAGCCAAGTTTAATTTAATATTTTAGGCCTGTATTTCTCATCTTTCACTGCTGCTTACTAAACCAGTTCTCACTGAAATGAGATCACTACATTATGTGGTATGTATGCTTGTCTGATCTCTCTGATGCTACTATTCTGTTTGTGTAGTAATGTTTTTATTTTTTTTATTTTTACTATTATTGTGACAGTTGAATATGATGTCATAATCAGAAATATATTCCCATTCTTCATTTCCATCATTCTTTCCTAGTTAAAATAAAATGTGAAAGATGTACACCTTGTTATATGAAACTCTCAATAGGTTACAGGCCGTCAGACCATAATTACAATATGACTACATGTACCTATTTTTATATGACTACATGTACTTATTTTTAACAGTCCCTGCCTATTATAATCATACAATGCTGTAATAAACAAATACAATAGCAGGCAACAAGCAACAATTCTGGATACAAATATTGCTTTGGTTTTCCTTCCTTGCCAACTTTTTGCCACTATTATCTATTTTCTGATTCTTCATAGTCATCTTCCGCCATACAACACAGTGAATGTTTGATGACAATAGCTCCTAATTGCCCAAAACAAATGGTGTCTGTCCTGCTCCAAGGGGCATCAGACACCCAAACTGCACCATTTAAAAGTTTGGCATTGCAGATTTCTACTGTTAATAGCACTGCAGAGTAAACTTTCTGCCTCTCTACACAAATATACATGTATACACACCTTCTACAGAAAAGCATTCATTGGGTAAGTTTTCTATTCCATAGAAGTACCTCATACCAGATATGATTGTGTTAATCATTTTTAATCTAAGTCACTGTCAGTACACAGTCACCTGACTTAATGTCAGTAAACCAGTAGTCCTGTCAGTTTATATCAGTGGCTCAAAGGAATCACTCGATAACACTGGCTGTCAATGACTGTACAGGTGTGCCTTCTATTTCACGTTTTCACCGGGTTATTTTTGGGGCTTTTTGTTTGTGTCGGTCTGCATACGAACAGATTCATGCCAGTCTTGTTTATTGGAGTGGGGATTTAGGCAATGGGGAGGTTAATTTTGTAAAAAAAAAAAAAAAAAAAGATATAACTAAGGCTATGGAGGTCATATTTTAAATGTGTTGGCAGATCTGAAAACATATAGTGAGTGCATACCTCTCAACTGTCCCTGATTTTCAAGGATGTTCCTGACATTCACTCAGGTTTTATCTCTGACCCTTTTAATGGTGACTTTTGGAAAAAAGCTGATGAATTAAACTTAGGTAAGTTCATAGATTCATAGGTAGGTACTAGGCTATCTGCCTGAAGGCATTTATAAGCCTTGCCGGAATATGTCGGCTTTCGCCACCCCCTTAGATTAGTTCCCTGTGCCTCTGTCCAGCAGAGCCATTGAAGTGATCCCTGGGGTAAACTTTCTGTTTCCCATCCACTCGTCAAGGTTTCTCTTGAAGAGGGTTAGTAAGGAGCTCTGCCTAATGTAGACTGGAATCTTGTTCCAGAGCATAGGAAGTCTCTATGACAGGAATCTATCCCTCCAGCACATCCTATTTATTGTTGTGGTGAGGTTTAGATCCCTGGAGCATGTGGCTCGAGGGGATATGGTTTTCTTTAGGTGGAACATGTCCATCAATTCTGGGTTGGACATGGCCTTGTATGTCAGGCAGAGATCACCTCTGAGTAGGTGGTATGCAACCGAGTACAGCTGGAGTTTCTTCAGTCAAGCTGCATAGGGCATCTGCTTGAGGCCAGTGATCTTCTTGTTGAGGTACTTCTGTGGTATTTCCAGTTGTTGCAGGTGTCTTGTAAGGTACATCCCAAATGGGGCATTGTACTCTATGATGGGTCTGATGAGTGATGCATAGAGGGGCCCAATGACCTCTTTCAATCTGGATGCAAACCCTTTTGTGATTAGGTGGGCCACATAGAAGGATTTTCTAACCACTTTGGCAATGTGATTATCAAAGGAGAGGTCACTATCTACTTGGGTCCCCAGATCCCTTATTACATTTTCCATATTTAGTGGGCTACCACCTATGTGGTAGTTTGTGGGTACTTTGTTTTTTCCAAAGGGGATGACTATGCACTTTTTGACATTTAGCTTGAGGCCATGGTTTTGATACCGGGTATCTGTCTCAGTGAGACCCTTTCAGAGGATGTCTGTGTCAGCCGGAGAGTCAATTATAGCCCCTAGTTTGCAGTCGTCTGCGAACTTGGTCAGCCATAGTCCTCCTGTGCTTGCCTGTACCTCTGAAAAATATATGCTGAACAGGAGGGGTCCTAGGACTGAGCCCTGGGGAACACCACTTGTAACCAGTTTAGAGTCAGACCTAGCTCCCACAACTCTTACCATGTGGGTTCTGTCCATGAACCAGTTGGCAACAAATCTCATAAAGTAGGGGTTTATGTTCAGGCTGGTGAGCTTGTCTATAATACCTAAGTGAGGAATGGTGTCAAAGGCCTTTTCAAGGTCTAGGTAGGCTGTGTGGACCACCTTTCCCTCGTCTACAGCCTTGGTAACTGTCTCAAAGAAGTCCACCAGGTTTGGGAGGCATGATCTGACCTTAACAAAGCCGAACTGGGTAGGGTCCAGTGTTTGGAGGTTTCCAGTGTCTCTGTTAATGATTTCCATGATGATGCACTCCATAGCTTTGCAGATTAAGCTAGTCAGGCTTATAGGGCGATAGTTCCCGGGGTCCATTGTGACTCCACCTTTGTGGAGTGGAATAACCGTTGCTGTGTGCCACTCTGTGGGCACATAGCCTGTGGAGAGGCTGAGTTTAAACAGTGTGTTTAGGTGAGGGGTTAATTCATCTTTGAAGTCATGTAGGATGCAGCCTGGGACACCGTCCAGTCCCATTGATGCTGTGTTTTTGGCTTTGGAGTAGGCTGTTTTAACCTGAGTGTCTGTGATTTCAGGGGCACTACATTCTTCTGGTATAGTTATGGGCCCTTTTGGGGGTGAGAGCGGGGTGAAGTTTGCACTGAAACTGTCTGCCAGGATGTTGGCTATATCAGTCAGTTCAGTGTATTTTGTGCCATTCTGCAGTAACTCTGAGCGGATCTGAGAATTGCCACTTAGATTCTTAACATAGCTAAAGAATACCTTGTGGTTATCTTTGGAGTCCATGGCAATTTTTCTTTCGAAGCTAGCCTTGGATGATTTTATGAGGGAATGTAGTTTCTTGCTGATACTGATCAGGGATGTCTTCCCTTCTTGGGATTTTACTCTTTTCTATACTAGTTTCCTCCTTCTGTTGTATAGCTTGTTTATGGCAGGGGTCCACCAGACTGGTTTCCTTTTCTTGGAGGAGTAAGCCTTGGTTTTGTTTGGGATAGCACGATCCATGCATTCTTGTAGGTGCCTGTAGAGTGCATTAGTAAAGGATTTTGCAGCTTGAACAGCATTATCCTTTAGCATGGGAGCTTTGAAACTTCCCATCTCAGTCTTAAGTAACGTGAAGTTTGGTTTTGAAAAGTTTTTCACGGTGGTTTCTTTGACCGGAGGTGGTGGAAGAATGTTGATATCCAGAGTGATTAGTTTATGGTCAGATCTAACCAGCGAGGAGTTGACCTCCGGTGTGGAACACCAGTCGCCCATGTTGGTGATGACCAGGTGCAATATGTTGTCACTTCTGGTGGGGCTGTTGACCAGTTGATCCAGGGCGTTTGAGTTTATAAATTCTAGGAAATGTTGAGCAAGGGAGTTTGTATTTGAGTAGTTCTCCCAGTTAATGTTTGGGTAATTGAAATCCCCCAATATCAGGTTGTTTGGTAGGACCTTTATGTTTCCCAGTGTTTCCAGGAATGCAGAGTGGGGGTCCTGGGACATGGTGGGTGATCTGTAGCAAGCTGTAATTTGAATAGCAGTTTTGCCCATAGTTAGTTGCACGTGGATGATCTCTGAGGCATTGTGCTGTGCCACTAACCTGGAGGTGTGGGTATCCTTGAATATGGATACGCCCCCGCCTTTTGTATTTTGGTCCTGGTTTTGTGGCCAAAATGTATGGTATAAGTTGCAGCCCGGTAGTGCTGGGGTGCTCTCTGGAGCCTTAAACCAGGTTTCTGTTACTGCACATATATTAATTTTCTCCATACTGAGGAGTGCCTTGAGTGCATGCATTTTGACTCTGGCATTGAGTAACATTACCCTCAGTTTTTTGTTACTTGTGCTATTTATGGTGGTAGGTTTATCTTTTGAGCCTTGCCTAAAAAAGGCACTATGGGGGTGGCAAGAGCTTTGGCCAGTATTCGAAAGCCTAAGGGTGACAGGTACATGCTGTCTCTAGCAAAGCAGCGTGGCTTGTCAAGCGTGTCATCCCAGGCTGACAGACACTGGCTCCCCTTTGAATTACACCATAAGCCTAGCCATTTGTTGAAATTGATAATTTTTTTCTCTATACCATGGTATCATTCTTGGTGAGGGCAGGATGCTACTCAGGGTCAGGGTCATACCGGCCTGGGCTACGTGATCAGAGAGCTCTTCCATGTCTCTTTTCATGTAGTCCAGGGAGGTAAAGCTCAGGTCATTCACACCATGGACAATGACAGAGTCGTATTTGTACTTGTTCCTGAGTGCTTGTGTTATGTGGCGGCTCCTGGCACCCGACAGGCAGCTAACAGTAACCTTCTCCTTGTTCAGCCTAGTAAGTGAGATGTCAGTGTACATTTCATTTAAACAGCATTAGTTGGCTTACGTGGCTTCCTTGGGTGATGGCAATGTTGCTTAAGCGTTGTGAAAATGAGCTGGTTTTCAGTGACTTACTTCTCAGCTGTCCCTGAATTTTTAGGGCTGTGCCTGATCATGAATCAAAATTTACGTCTGTTCATCATCTTCTTTCAGCTGTTCCCGTTAGGGGTCACCACAGCAGATCAACTGTTTCCATTTCTTCCTGTCCTCTGCATCTTGCTCTGTCACACCAACCACCTGCATGTCCTCTCTCACCACATCCATAGACCTTATCTTAGGCCTTCCTCTTTTCCTGTTACCTGGTAGTTTCGTCATTAGCATCTTTTTTCCCAATATACTCAGCATCCCTCCTCAGCACATGTCCAGGTGTCATGGTCACACTTAAATCTGGGATATGGCATATTCTTTGTTGGTGTCTAGCAGGCTTGTTTATGGTGCCTTATGCAGGGGGGGGTTCATCTTTGGAATAATGTTTGTCTATTTGACAACTGTTATTTTTGGTGTGCATTTCATTTAAACAGCATTAGTTGGCTTACGTGGCTTCCTTGGGTAATGGCAATGTTGCTTAAGGGTTGGGAAACTGAGTTGGTTTTCAGTGACTTACTTCTCAGCTGTCCCTGAATTTTTAGGGATGTACCTGATCATGAATCAAAATTTACCTCTGTTCTTCCTATCTGCTCTAAACTTTTAATGAGAGGTGGTGCATTTCACTTAATAAATAATGAGAATAATTAAAGTAATAGTCTTATTTTCTTCAGGATATTTATATTACTCCCAGTCCTAGTGTTCTGTTAATGTCTCAGCTTAATAGACTAATCCGTTGAAAGTACCTGGATGTATTTCAATAAGGACAAGAGTGAAGGCAAAGTAAGCTGCTCTGTGTAGTAAAGCTTTTTTGAACTCTGCAGCGGCATGAAATCCAGTCTTACATGGGATGTTCATTAAGGACATGGATGAAAGCTAATCAAGGTGTTTAGTGTAGTAGATGGTGGCATTCTAGAACTCCACTGCAGCACAGCATCCAGTCTTACATGGGATGTTCATTAAGGACATGGATGAAAGCTAATCAAGGTGTTCAGTGTAGTAGGTAATGGCATTCTAGAACTCTGCTGCACCACAGCATCCAGTCTTACATAGGATTTTGGAATCTCTTTGGAAGTCAGGTAGTTCAGCATCATCTAACCATACTATAACTGGCATTTCTCTCCAGGTCTGGTTTTCATGAAGTATGTAGATATTTGTTTCTCAGCTGATTGAAGTTATCAAGTATGGTCCTGACTTTTTTTCTCTATTTTGTAGGTCCTTCTTAATTCAGATTTTAAAGGACAAATGGCTACATCCATACCAAGAAGTCCAAGGTTTGCTTTCTGACTTGGAGGAGGTGCAGGTGATGGAACAAGGGCAGAGCTACTGGAAGAGACCAGCAGCAAGTCCTGATGAAGAATTGATGGATGGGCCCACTCCTTGCAAGAGGTCAAAAAGAAAAACTAAAAGAGATACCTTAGTCCCAACGGTTAATCCCACAGCACCAGCTGAAGCCCATTTGAAAATGAAGGTAATGACACAGGGGGTACACCAGGGGCAGGGATGAATGATTAAGGCCAGTCTTCTCAGGAATACCTGGAAGAGTTTATTAATTCTTTGCCAGATAAAGGTAGGGTTAGATTTTTTGACCTAGTGTTGGAAAAGAACTTTGGTGCCACCTCATTTTTCTATCCCAGGGAGATAGGAGGGGCCAAGTTGGGGCAGGTTTCATTTCCATATTTAACCAGCCTATAGAGTGGGTCCAAGACTATCATTTCTTCTAAGGATGCTAAGCCATCTGATCCAGATATTAGTGTCACTCAGTTTTTATTGTCCATGGCTAGATTTAACCTTTCAGTTTCCACCTCCACTGGCTTTCACATCACAGCCCATGTCCTTGCCAGAGTTAAAGAAAAGATTCCGAGAGGGGAATTCATGGAGATGTTTGACCTGGTGTATACAAAAGGAATACAGCTGAAACATTATTGATGCTGACAGTGCCATTAACAAGGATTTGAGGGCATCACTGGCAACAACTGGGAAAAAGGCCTCACCTAGGGCAGTGATAAAAAGTGGGATACGTGGTTGTTAGGATTCATGGTCTTCATTGAAGTGATTATAGAAAAAGATCCAAGCCAGGCAGTACCTTTGCTGGCATACCTTTTGGCCATTAGGGAAGCTCACCATGTCAACAGGGGCCCAAGCTGGTCAAATTATGATTAGCAATTCAGAAAATTAAAAGTCATAGACAAATCCCCTCTAGTAGGAACTAAGGCACCTTGACATGTGGCTTTGTACCATTCTGGACAAGCTGAGCACCCCCAAGATGGACGGTTTTATTAGAAGCAATGGATTGGCTAAGTTCTGATGGGCTTTTAACCATTAGAGGTACCTTTGTTCATCTTGTAAGTTTGCTCACTTGTGTTCCAGTTGTGGGAAAGGTCACCTTATGTCTAGGTGCTGGGTGATCGTAGGATGGGTTAAGCCAGGTTTTACCTCACCTCACCTTGAGGGAAGCCTTAAAGGGACATGGGATAACTCTCCCAGAGGTAAGAAGATTTTCATGGCCACAGAGTTGCTGCTGGAAGGGATTTTGACTGGTCCTCATCTCTCCCACTCACCAATCAGATTGGATAAATTGACCCAGTTGTCTGATTATCCTAACTGAGGAGCTGGCACAGGCATTCTTAAAGGTTTCAGTAAAGGTTAGATTCAAAATCAGTTAGAAACCTCTCATACATTAAGGGAAACAAAGACATTGCAGCTAATTTAATCAAATAAGAATGGACAGGTGGCTGGGCAATTGGCCCCTTTTCCAGACTTCCTTGGCCCCCTTTTAAAATTTAACCCATTAGGCTAGTTCTTAAGAAACAGGAAGGTGATATATCCTGGCAGATCGATTCAGTGCCAATTTCACCCCCCTCTCATCCCCTAAAGGGACCATCTCAATACTGAGAGATTGCCAAATTCCGATAATGACGGCCACACAGGTAAAAATCATACTTTCCAAAGCTAAGAATACAGCATCCATGGGACCAGACAACATCCCGGGCTGTGTACTACATGAACTACAAAAGGAACTGGCACCTCACCTAAGTGTCATGTTTAATCATAGCCTCACCTCAGGCTTCATGCCCACTGAGTGGTGCACAGGTACAGTTATCCCACTCCACAAGGGGGGATCCACCTTGGATCCTGGGAACTACCGCTCCATCAGTCTAACGAGCCTGATCTGCAAGGCCATGAAATGTATTATCATGGAATTTATAAGCAAAGACATTGGCAACCTTCAAATACTGGACTGCACCCAGTTTGGGTTTGTAAAGGGCCAATCTTGTCTGCTGAACCTGATTGACTTCTTCAAATCAGTCTCCATAGCTGTAGATGAGGGTAAAGCGGTCCACACATCCTATCTGGACCTTGCCAAGGCCTTCAACACCATCCCCTACTCTGGAATCATAGATAAACTTACTAAGCTGGGCATTAATCCATACATCACTCGATGGGTTGCCAACTGGCTTACTGACAGAACCCACACTGTAAAAGTAGCTGACTCAAATCCAGCTCCAGATAAGTGACAAGTAGAGTAACACAGGATTCAGTCCTGGGACTGCTCTTGTTTGGCATCTACTTCTCTGAAGTACAGGCCAACACTAAGGGACTCTGGCTAACAAAGTTTGCAGATGACTGCAAACCGGGAGCCATTAATGAATCCCCAAATGATGTGGATATTCTACAAAAAGGCCTTACAGAAACAGACCCTTGGTGCCAGAGCCATGGGCTCTGGCTCAATGCCTAGAAATGTATAGTTATTTGCTTTGGGAAAAAACATGTACCTGTGAATTACCACATATGTGGCAGTACACTAAACACCAAAAGTGTGATAAGACACTTAAGGACACAGGTGGACAGTGGTCTCACCTTCGATAACCACATCACCACAACAGTCAGGAAATCCTTCTATGTGGCACACCTCATCACAAAAGGCTTTTCATCCAGAAAAAAGGAGGTCATTATCCCACTGTACTCATCCCTCATTAGACCCATTATAGAATACAACGCCCAGTTTGGTATGTACCTCTCAAAACATCTGCAAAAACTGGAAAGGCCACAGAAATACGTCACTAAAAGAATCACAGGCCTAAAGCAGATGCCCTATGCTGACCATCTAAAAAAACTCCAGCTATACTCTGTTGCATATCGTCTACTCAGATGGGATCTCTGCTTAACACACAAGGCCATGTCAAACCCAGAGCTGTTGGACATGCTACACTTAAAGAAATCACAATCCCTCAGAACCACATGCTCCAGGGATCTAAACCTTGTCATCACAATGAACAAACCATGCTGGAGGGATATTTTCCTGACCCAGAGACTCCCCAGACTCTGGAATAGACTGCCCATACATGTCAAGCAGAGCGCCTCTTTGGCCCTCTTCAAAAGGAACCTTGACGATTGGATGGGAGATAGGAAATTCACCCCAGGGATCACGTCAGTCGCCCTGCTAGACAGGGCTCCAGGGAAGTAAATATTGTGGGAAGAAATAGCCAGGGAATTGTTATGGCTAGGCTTGTATAGGCCCTAGAGCCAGTAGCCTAGTACCAACCTCTGAACCTATGAGTACAGGCTGATTTATCACCTCTCTCACCCTGTGGGTACCTCAGTCAATGATTTCATTGACAAAGACCAGGCTAAGGTTCATTACTCTTCCCTGTATCAGGTGGAGTAGGCCATCTTAGGCTATTTCAGCCCCTAGCATTGTAAGTTGGACATCCTTTTGACATTCTGGCTTCTTCCATTAGGCAGGAGGGCAGGCCATGTTTGGGATTTCTGTTTGATGGGATGTTATTTTTGACACTGCCATGCCCATGGGGTGCATGATGGCTTGTGCTACCTTTGAACTGTGTAGTATATCTGTACATTGGTGATGGCAGTGCAGGGCACTCCATCATTCAGAAATCCACTACCTGGATGATTTTTTGATAGTAGGTGAAGGACAAGAAGGGGCAAGTCAGGTTATGACAGTCTTCAATGAGGTTCGCGGTATCTTAGGAGTACCACTGATAATGACAAGCCAGAAGGGCTGATGCAGGTCTTGACTGTTTTGGGTTTAACAGCTGATACCATCAATATGTCTTTTAAACTTCTGCCAAACAAATTACAGCAGGATAGGCATTCAATGCAGAAATTTCTGGGGGTCAATAAAGCTTGCATGGGGAAATCATGCAGCTTCACAGTCTATTGAATTTTGCCTGCAGATCGATTTCACCATGCAGTCATTTCCTCTGGTCCATTTCTGACTTGCTGAAAGGAAAAAAACGCAAGCAGTAAGTGAGACGTCAGTGTACATTACATTTAAACAGCGTTAGTTGGCTTACGTGGCTTCCTTGGGTGATGGCGATGTTGCTTAAGGGTTGTGAAAATGAGCTGGTTTTCAATGACTTACTTCTCATATCACCAGAAGGGTTAAAGAAGACCACCATCTCTGGTTCAAATTCTTGAACCAATTCAGTAGCATGTCTTTTTGGAAGTTGCCTTGGGATCCTCCAGCAACCTTAATCTTGTTACAGATGTGGCAGGAGGGCTTGGTATGGGAGGTTACTTCCAAGGTAGCTAGTTTGCAGAAAAATGGCTACAGCCTTGGTCAGAAGACAGGAGGAGAGATATAACTTTCCTGGAGATCTTTGATATATGAGTAGATACTTTAGTGTGGAATGACAAATTATGCAACAGAGTATTATTTCATTCAGACAATACTGCAGTTGTCCATGCCCTCAACAAACGATCTTCCTAGTCCAAATGGGTACACTCTGTAATTAGGGCTTTAGTTTTATTGAGTTTGGAAATTAATCTGACTTTTTCTGGCATGCATGTGCCTGGCCAGCTTATTCCTATAGCTGATAACCTTTCCCATTTCAGTTCACCAGGTTTAGGCAGCTGGCTAAGCATGCAGAACTGAAGGGGACTGTAATTTTTCTGGATGTTTTATTAATTAGATAAGAGTAGCTGCATTTTTACTGGCAAGTTTGTGGGTCTGAAACGCCAGGATGTTGTATTCATCATCAGTCTGGACTTTCAAGGGATTTTAAAGGTCATTGCCCCACTGCCGCAGAGTATGGGGATTGTTTTTGGTTCTTCACTTCCTGGTTTTCAGATGCTCAGCAGGAGATTCTCCCATCATGCTATGGGTTCTTTTAGTGGTTTTAGGCTAGTTGGCGTACTTTTTGGGCCTTCAGGATATCTCCAGTGATTGGCTGTCTGTCATGTTGATCAAGGGCTGAGGGAATATTCGAGGTGCTTCAAATAATTCTAGAAAGCTGATAGGGAAGCACCTACTTGTCACCGTTGTTCGAGGCTTATATAGTGCAGCAACTTATTTTTGTACCTTTTCTAGCCTGGCTACCTTGCTGACTTCATTACATGCAGGTGCCTTCCACACTAGTGAATGTTAAACTCCCTTTGCTGGGAGGATCTCATGATTCACAGTGAGTTTATTTTGTTATGGGTTAAAAAATCCAAAATAGACCAACTGGGTAAAGGGCAGCAAGTGCACTGAGATAAGCTGAGGTTGTTGGCCATTTGCTCAATTTACTGGTTCAGGCTACTGCACAAGATCACCCTCAGGGATGCTAGGTCAGGCCTAGTTTTCACTTGGGAAGGTGGAAAGCCAGATAAATTGGCATGTCAACCTCTTCTCATGGAAGGCCATTAAGGGATGAGTCATACATCCTCAGGGTAGTCATCCCATTCATTTAGAATAGTCTGCCCTTCTGATTTAGCTATGGAGGGGAATTTGGCTAAGGTTATGCAAAAAAACAGGAAGGTGGATGTCTGACACCTTGTCATACATCAGGCGCTAAGCCCTTAATTTCTCTTTCATGGAAAGAGGTTATCTAGGTGTTCGGACATTCCTTCTTCAAGAGAATCACAACCCAAGCTTTAGTCCACCCAGCTGGGCACACTGGTTCATTAGACCATAACAAATGATTAGTTCATCGTTTTGGCTTTTTTGGAACTTTTTATGGTTTCAGTTTTGGAAGATTTGGCATCAGATTATAACAAATAAAAGATTGCCCAAGATTCTGGGTTGGGAGGCAGGACTTAAAGGGCTTTAACACCAGACTCAAGGTAGCTTGGGTCATGCACACAGTCCTGTAACAGGCTTGACCATGCCAACCATCTTAATAGTTAATGGTTACTGGCTGTTTTGATGATATGGCTATATGTGAACATACTGTGGCATCTTTAATGTTGTTGGTTGCATTGAATAAAGGGCTGTAAAGGCATTACAGTGTGGTTATTGACTCAGCTCAGAGGACAAATAAAAATAATGCAACACTGTTCTGTACTACATATAGAGGTTTTAAATGTCTTCTTTCTGCAGAACTACTTCATGTAAGATATCAGTGCATCAAACACTTTAGTCCACTTCCTTGTCAGTAGATGGGAAATTATTTTTACATAAATAAAAATAATACATCACTTTTCTCTAGTACATATATGGTGTTAACTGTTATAAATCTGGGAGAGGTTCAGAAATTTCCAGAACAAGACAACTGTACAGATTGAAATATGCACCTAAACGATAACTCTGACTCATATTTGCATATATATTTGATACTTCCATTCTCAAAAACCATTAGGTAATGCAGATATGCTTTACATTTTTGCTGCCCATAAGATGTGTCATGCTAAATTACAATGTATTGTGAATTTACCTGACTTGTAAACCTTTAAAGGTATACACTGGAAGATATTTAACACTCCCAAACTACATATTTCACCTGCACATTTACCTTCTGTGGGAGTATTAAAAATACAGCTATTATTACAGTAAACAGTCATTTGTCTAACAAACTGCCCATTCATTTGGAAATACTTTTAAGCAGTGCTGAATTTTAACATCTGTATTATCAACGCTTTCAATGACAAATCCTTGCTCTTGTGCCAAATGATCTCCTTTGGATTGAGTGACATGAATCAGTACATCACTGACAAAGCAGATTTAATCCTTAGCCTCTTCTCAATCACTCTATGATATGTGTGAAAAGTGATACTAAAGAATGTATGCAATAGTGTTACACAGCACCTCAAAAGTTGCATTGAGTATTTTAGGATGGCTATAGAAATCTTATTAACAAATCTCATATAGTTGGCTCAATGAGGTGTGTTGTTTGTTTCTATTGTTATGGCAAACCATTCTTCTCCATTCACATATGTAATATTTTTTGTGATGTCAAGTATTCTCTGCTGTGTGCTGCAATATTGATCTCATTCAAATAGACTGATGTTGCTAAATACCCTATCAGGTGGGGACATGTGCCCATTTAAACTTTATACTTCCAAGAACAATTAACATGAAGTTTTTCACTCACCTTCATTCTTACTGATGGGTTTGGAGCCGATCCTCAGCTTCGACTCGGCCAAAATGCAAAAGCTCGAGGTCTTCAACTAGCTCGTGGCCTACTCCCTCTCCCATGATGCACTGGTGCTTCCCCCAGATCTTGTTTGCCGCTGCAACAGATTGCGCATTTTACCAGCTCTGGTCAGTGAAATTTAAGTATTTTTCTTGTTATATACTTATTGTTAAATTTTTGTCTTTCAAATTTAGCTAGTAGTACTTTAGATTAGTTAGTTTGATACAGGAGAATTATCCATAGTGCTTGTGAACTCCTTAGTTTATTGGAACTTTTCTTTATTGTGTGATCATTTTATTAGGCCTAGTTTAAAAAAACTCCTTTGCCTAATTAGTGTGTCTATATATATATATTTCAATGTTATTTGCTGTGCTTTTTTCTTGATAGATAATTTCTTTTCTTTGAGCCCATTTTATTCTTAGGACTGAGTTGTGCTTAAAAGGGTTAATTTTGCCTGTTTAAATTAGAAGGCTTTATAACTTCCCTGTGTGTGTGTGTGTGTGTGTGTGTGTGTGTGTGTGTGTGTGTGTGTGTGTGTGTGTGTGCGCGTGTGCTTTAGTTGTAGATTACTGTTCAAGCCTGTATTTTTTGCTGTGTGGATTATTTCTTTTTCGGAGCATGTCTCAGCAAGAGAAATCAAAGTCTGGATTTAAGAAATGTCCTAAGTGTGGACAAAAGATGTCCATAACTGATGGACACTCAGAATGTGTTTATTGCTCAGGTAAGGTTTATCTGCAAGAGGACTGTTTCATATGCCATTGTTTTAGCAGTAGAGTGTTGCATGAGAGGAAGAGTAAGTTGATTGCTAGAGGTCTAGTAAAATCTTCCTTTCAAGTATCACTGGGCAAAGACAATACCTAGGACAAGAAGTCAAAATCTTCAAAAACGTCTTCCAAAACTTCTTCTGGGTCAGAGCTGAAGAAAGGTTCATCGACCTCTAAAGTGACAGATAAACCATTTGCATCAGCTTCACAAGTTTTGGAACCGATGGTTGTTGTTGTTGATAGGAGACGGTCCCTGGTATTGGAGCCAGTATCTCCTACCCTCAAGTCACCTATCCTCCAATCAGTGGTGTCATCTGCAGTCTCTTCTTGGTCCTCAAGGCTTTCAAACATGGATGTGGATCCTGTAGTGCAGAGGCTTCTGAAGACATTAGCGCTGGCCAAACTTTTGTTGGGGCTAACCTGCGAGGCTTCAGAACCATCCAAAACCCTTCCTGCTTCTTCCTTTCCTCCTCTGATCCAACTCAAGGATTTAGAGCCAGAGTGCTTGGAGCTGATGATTGTGGAACTGTCAGGGCTGACACCTATTCCAGGCCTATCAGTTCCAACAGCTCAGACTTTCCTCGGTGCTGACTGTGGAATCTAGGAGCTGACACTCGCTGGCCGGGTCCAGAGAGGATAGTTGTACCGATTTTTCAGTTCGACTTTACCTCTCGGGGCTTTGGCCCGGATGAGTTCAGCACCTACCTTGGGCTCGGAGCCCACCGCTTTGGTGTGGAGGGAGTCACCTACCTCTTTGGATTCAGGGGTTTCTTCTCATTGGAGTCAGGGGGCTTTCGATGTCATGAGGAGAGTATTGTTTCCCTGGGATGTCTCATCATCAGGACCAGTGACCTCTTCCCATAAAGCGTCTGTGTCTGCCTCTGCTTCTCAGATCTCACAAAAGCATAGAGACTCAGAGCCTCAGGATGCCCCATAGGGTGAACCCTGCTCTTCTGAGACCTCACCAGAAGCCCCCACTAATGAGGTTCCCAGGAAGAGGTTATGCAAGAGGAAGCATTTGGATTCTCCACAGGAATCTGTCACTTCAGACACTGACTTAGATGAGTCCAAAGGGTCCCCACGGTCCCCCAAGGAGGATATCTCCTTAGCAGATGTCTTGGAAATTCTTAAACAGAGTAGTGGTTGGAAGCCCATTAACCCTACTGATGATGACTTAGTCCTCCTAAAGGCTTTTGGGTCTCAGCCCTCTGCCACTTGGGTGTCTCCACCTTTTGATGAGCTGATGGAACTATTCTCTCAAAATGCGTGGGAGTCCCCAGATACCATGGAACCTGTCCCTCGGAGGTTTAATAAATTTATAACTTCCCCACAGGACAAGGCCTTTCTTACCGAAGGAGTACTTGTTGATGCCATGTTGGTGGCGGCAGCCACCAAGAAGGAATTATCAGAAACTTCTATGTCTGTCCATCCTCCTAATAAGGATTCTAGGATCATGGACAGATATGGAAAGTGCATGTTTAGTTCAGCGACCTTTGCCCTCTGATCGCTAAACTATCTCATGCATTTTACTGGATTCCAAAAAGCTCTCCTAAAAGAGCTGGGAGAGACTCTACAGGGTGCAGTAGCTGCAGGGGTATCAGATAAAGTATCCTCCCAGCTCCCTACTCTTAATTCCATAGTAAACTCGTCCATGCGTCTGATCTCGTATGCAGCTAATGGAGCGAGTAGAGTAGTGGCTCTAGGAATAGCTATTAGGAGACATTCCTGGATGAGCTTATGCCTATTTGCAGAGCCTTTTAAGTCATCATTTATCAACACTGATTTCGATGGCTCATCCTTTTTGAACCCAAACTGAAAGAAATGCTTACCAGGAGTGATCAAGATAGAAAGACTCTGTCTGCCGTCGGAGTCCATTTTTCCACACCTACCAGACCTTAGCCCAAAGGTCAGAAAGGAGGAAAAAGGTGGTTTGTAAAACTCAATGAGCCTTTCAGGACTCTCATGATGAAACCCCCTGCAGAGGCAGAGGAGGGGGCAATAATGGAAAATGCCATCCACGTGACAGAGGGGGTACTCAGAACCAGGGTGACAGACATCAGTTCTTTGGGAAGCCCTATCAGCGCTCTTGAAAGGAGGCCCACCTGTCCATCTCTGGAGGCAGTTGAGGGACACTTATCTTTGTACCCAGATGCCTGGCTAAAAATAACAAAAGACTGCTGGGTACAAAGCATCATATCCAGAGGATACTCTATTCCCTTTGCCACCCCACCACCCCTTGTAAGAAAAATCCTGGACGTTCCACCCAGGAACAAGCAACCATAGAGATTTAAAGGTTGATGGAAAAAAGACTCATCCAGCAGACCACGGAGGATCTGGAACTTACTCAAAGTTCTTTTTAGTTTCAAAGAAAACAGGGGAGTGGAGACCCATCTTGGATCTCAGCAGACTGAACAAATCTGTCAAAAAGACAAAGTTCTGGATGGTCATGCTACAGTTGATACTTCCTTTTCTAGGAAAAGACAATTAGATGTGCTCGATAGATCTCCAGGAAGCATACTACCACATCAAAATAGCCAGACCATCCAGAGATCATCTGCACATTCGGCTGGGGGCCAGTCACTACCAATTTTGAGCTCTGCCCTTTCATCTCACTACAGCCCCCAGAGTGTTCACCAAATGCATGGCAGTAGTCATAGCTCACCTGAGATGTTTAGGATTCCAGGTGTTTTCATACCTAGACGACTGGCTCCTCACAGCCACTACCAGACATCAACTCATACAAGCAAGGGACACAACTTTGAACCTCTGCAGTCAGTTGGGGGCTACCATAAATTCAAAAAAAAATCTGCCTTGTTGCCATTGAAACATAACATTTTTGTAGGAGCAGATCTAGATACCATTACCATGACCTTAAAACTTCCACCAGAAAGGGTGTGTTTTCTATGAAAAGAGGTCCTGAATCTTCTCTCAAAAGAAAAAGCCCCAGCTTCAATGGTGCTCAAATTGTTGGGGGCAATGGTGGCATCAATAATTGTGATTCCTTTAGGTCGAATGTGTATGCATATACTGCAATGGCTCCTGTTCAGCAATGGTCCTTTCAAGAACTTCGAATGTCACATCATATTGTAATAACAAACTCATTCAAGAAGGACTTTTGGTGGTGGCTGACATCTCATCAAGTAACAATAGGTCACCCCTTTGTTCTACCCACTCCTATTGCCACTGTGACCACGAACGTCTCCCTGATAGGGTGGGGGGCATTATCAGGGAAGAACAGCCAAGGGCACATGGAAGGAACACGAGGCTCATCTGCATATCAATGTCCTAGAGATGAGAGTGGTACTTTCAGTGTTGCAGTCCTTTCAAGACTCTCTTCCTCTAGGGACTATTGCAATTCAGATGGACAACATGTCAGCGGTCTGGTACATAAACAAACAAGGAGGAGCCAGATCTTACCCCCTATGTTGAGAGACCCGGAAAGTATGGCAGTGAATGACTTCCACCCAGTGCTTTCTGATAGCAATGCACATCCCGGGGAGGCCCAATGTGATAGCAGACAAACTGAGCAGAGCAATTCTATTGCCTCATGAATGGTCGCTGAAGAAAGAAGTAGTGGAAAGGATATTTCACAGATGGGGACAGTCTTGCTGCAATCTCTTTGCAACTCCAACAAACATGAAATGCAGCAGCTATTTTGCCCTAATCCCCCCTACAAGAGATTCCCCAAGGGATGTGCTTGTGCACAATTGGCCTCCCGGGTCTCCTTTATGCCTTTCCACCCTTTTCACTGATACCCAAAGTTTTACAGAAAGCTAAGGCTCTGAGAAGGACCATTATTCTAATAGCCACTTAATGGCCTAGTCAAATATGATTCCCCTTTCTCCAGCCTCATCTTTTGGAAGAATCTTGAATCCTGGACCCAGTTCCAGATCTTCTGATTCATTCAACAGGGGCTCTTCATAATGCACGTCAGTCCCTCAAATTGACAGCTTGGCTGCTCCAATTCCAAATATAGCCAGGTTTCAGAATCTCTCAGCTGTAGCTCAGCATATTTTAACATCCTCTCATAAATCATCTACCAGGAAGTTATACCTTAGTAAATGGAAAAGGTTTTTGATATGGGCATTTCAAACAATATTGACCTGTATCTAGCTTCAATTTTATCCATTTTAGAGTTTTTGACTAAACTTTTTAATGAGGGGGCAGCTGCAACAATCATTAGGGTTCAATTGCCAGTAATTACTAACTTTTTCATGGTGATCATGGGTCTAATATCATGTCACATAGACTCTCTAAAGCCTTTCTTAAGGGTACTGTTCATTTGAGACCACCCGTTAAATCTCCAGCTATGCCATGGGATCTAAATTTTGTTCTTTTCCTGATCATCCTACCCCCATTTGAACAAGCCTCATCTTGTGACCTGAAATATCTATCATGGAAAACCATATTTTTAGTAGCTATTACTTCTGCTCAGAGGGTTTCAAAGTTACAGGCCTTGTCCATTAAACCCCCATATTTGACTTTTCATAATAACAGAGTTTCATTTAGGACAAATCCATCATTTTTACGTAAGATTTGCTCAGAGACAAATCTCAATCAGACTATAGAATTACCTGTTTTTTTCTCTGAATATACTAATAAGATGGAACTTATGCTGCACAAGCTTGATGTCCACAGGAAGCTTAGATTCTATTTACACAGGACCAAGGACTTTAGAAAATCCGAACAGCTCTTTGTTTCATTTTCAGATTTAAAAAAGGTGCTCCAGTGTAAAAAACACCTTATCAAAATGGTTATCAGATTGCATTTCCTTTACATAAGATTCTGTCCATACACCATTACATCAAAAAGTAAAGGCCCACTCAACTAGAGCTGTCTCCACATCTTCAGCCTTTTTGGCCAAACTACCAATAGATTCCATTTGTGCAGCAGCCATGTGGTCTAGGCCATATACCTTCATCACTCATTACAAAGTGGATAGGGCCTCCAGGGCAGGGCCTCATTTGGTTCCACTGTCCTGAGGAATATACTCTCATGAGCCATCTGAGGAAGATGGTGCTTGGGACACTAACCCATCTGTAAGAATGAAGACGAGATAGAACAACTTCACATAAAGAAGTTATGTACTCACCATAACGTTCCATGTGAGTTGTTCATCTCACCATCATTCTTATGTCCCACCCTCCTAACCCCTTTCCAGTTTTTTCTTGGGGACCAAGAAGTTGGACAAGTCATGGCTGTATTGATTTTTGTCTGGTTTATTCTTGATATTACTATTAAGAATTTTCCTCTACTTACATTAGTTGGCAGCAAACAAGATCTGAGGGAAGTGCCAGTGTATCATGGGATAGGGAGTAGGCCACAAGCTGGTTGAAGACCTCGAGCTTTTGCATTTTGGCCAAGTCAAAGCCGAGGATCGGCTCTGAACCCATCAGTAAGAATGAAGGCCAGATGAACAACTCACATGGAACGTTATGGTGAGTACATAACTTCTTTGTTCACATTATTCGTAATATTGCTTCTTACATTTTTTTCATTTCTGTTTTATTAAATTAATAGCTCACACTGTTTTTGTTGTTGCATTTTACTTTTTATTTTTCTTCTTTTCTTGCATCTGCATATTTGTTCCTTCCTTTCATTTCATTATTGTCACTAACACTTCCCTACTATAATATGTGCAGTGCCAACATACGTCTATAAATCCCATCATTCCTCAATTACAATGACATTTCTGTTAGCACATTATAATTGTTCTGATCTTTGAGAAATTAGGTTACTATAATCTTTAAAACAAAATGATGCATTACATTTTGTGTTTTTCTCTCAAAAGTTTGATACATTATTATGACTATCTTACCATGTGAGGCATGAACTGATTCAAAGGGTAATCATTCTAAGCCCTGAAAACAAGCCAAATAAAGTTGCTTCTTCTAGATCACATTAGCCTTTAAGTAATTTGTAACCGAAAGTTTGAAAAAGTGTAGGAGAAATTAGATGTAGTCATATGTATCTGACTGGTTTCTATGTTTATTTGCAGTTAGCCTGGTTTACCACATTTTATACTGTATATCACATGGTCAGTTTAAAAAAATATCTTTACTATCTTGATCTGTGGACAGGTAGTAGTGTATAAAGGTGAAGGAATGCTGTTGTAGTTGGAATTATGTCCATCGGGTGAAACTCGTTTATATATGTTGCAGGATCAGTTTGACATCTGTTTATATGACATAAAAAGAAGAGTCCTTATTTCACATTAGCATTGCAAATTATGTAAAAATGGGAAAATAACCAGTAAAAGTACAAACAATTGCCATTTGTTATACGATGCATTCAACAAAGCACACAAATGGCATACTAAAACCATTTGTGCTTACAAATTGCCAATATGAAAGCAATATCTTATTCATTAGGGTCTTACAATATGAAAACACTATTCTATTCCTCAGGGCCTGAAAAGCCTAATGGAGCAAATGCACATAATAATATGAGTGAGTATATGAACAGAATTCTTTCACTTATCTGTGTGGAGAGGTCACTATATCATTTTAGGATGCATATTAAGATGTATGAAGTCAAAGAACTCACAGGTCATATTAGATTTTTTCTGCAGCCTGATATAGACCAAGCTGGATATTTGGCAATCCTTAATAGGTCTGCTACACTAGAACATATAAATTAAAGATTTAAATGGTACAATAGGCACTACCAAGAAAGGCTAAAATGAATAAATGAATGCCCATGCTTTGTTGTAAAAAAAAATGAAACATTAGCTCTCCTCTTATTGATTTAAAGGAGAACAAGGAGCAATCTTAAAAAGGTGTAGAAAATCTCTACAAATCATTTTTGGCAGAATGCTTCAGCTTAAATAAAATAAAAACAAATTAAGTTCAACAGAATTCAAATAAATCAGACCACTAAGTAAATGCAGGTTTATCATTGATGGGCCACCTACACAAGAGAATATAAATTAGCTCTTGAACGAGTACAACAGATACGACCACAAAATGTAAAATGAATGACAATGCTTTTTTATGAAAAATGTTTGCAAAATTAGTTCTCTTCTTGTAAGAAAACAAGGATAGACCTTCAAATGTTTTAGAAGATTCTCCACAAATGAGTTTCTGTTGGAATACCTCTGCTTAAAAGAAAAAAAATTACTTCAGCAGAGCTTAGTTTAATCAGGCTACTAAATAAATACACTAAGATTGCATTCTATTTGTTGAGGGTTATCAGTGTGTGAAATTCTCTACCAAAGTATGTATGCACTAACAAGGAATACATTTTTTTAAATATATCTTAAGCTATTATGGTAACAAAAATTTCAGAGACTGGCAAGCAGGCACATGGACTTTACCCTTGAATGTAACTTAGTTTGATTTCATTTGATTACTTTACCCAAAATTATACAAAGTTTAATATATGATTAAATATCTGAGGAGTAGCAATTTAACATAATTTATAATATTACCCTGACCTAGACATAATCTATTTTTTACTTATAATTGAACCATATGCATGTTACTAACTAGATATGCATAACGTATTTGTTTTGGCATGATTTTATGAATATAGCAACAAGAGTAAAAATATATAAACAAAAGTTGGCTGTAGATAAAAAGAAAGCTGAAATGTACAAAATTAGGAGTAATCTGATTATTTGGTTTCAGTGCAGTTCCATTTGGAAGCTGTGCAGGGGGTTTTAGTGATTCTTTTATGAGTTATAGATGTCTAGTGACTACATGGCTTGGAAGAGCCAATACAGATTACTTCTCACCGCAAGCAGATTTGGGGATTCTGAGAGAAAGTAACAGAGCAGTGAGTTTATTAAAACAACTGTACAACTACTCAGTTATCTCCTGAGAAATAAGTGAGGTAATATGATATGTTACATGGATAATGGAGATCATATCTTTCAAGCAAGAACAGCTTTTGTAAATGGTGTGCCAAATGAATGCTTAACAAGTGTATTCAGTTCTAGATTAATAGTCTGCATTAGAGTAGGAAGTTATTTGCCCTCTCAATACTTTGTCATCAGCAAATTTCAACACAGCATGTTAAAGCCTTGTCCTGATGTCATAGATCATATTGATAGAAGTATATTTACATAAATGAGTAAATTGCAAAGGCTTTTTATTTGAAGAAAATTAATGATGAAAAGTTAAAGTTAAATCATCCAAAGAAAATACCTAGTGCAGCTAATTAATGCAATATTACAAAAGCATATATAAGTTTGTTGGCAGCTAAAATAAGGTCTACAAGAAAAATACATTGGAAAGTATACTGGGTTTAGTGTTCTGTTTTAAGGTACTGTACTCTTTTTATGACTTGCGTGTCTACTGAGAACAATTGGTACTGCATTTTGGAGCTGTCTTAGAAAGATTAGGATGAGGAAATATCCATATACTACAGAATGAATGGTACTACCTACACCCCTCAGACTCTGTGAAAAAAAGATTCCAGAAGTTATATGAGATGGCAATAAATATGCTGCAATTAACACAGTGGTAAAGTAAAATTCTCTCCAAGCATTTCTCAGAGCATATTGCTATGATTTAATTGTTAATGTTGAAAAGAGTGTTCTGCCTCTGGGGAGTATTAGGAATGATTTGAAAGTATAAGGCCAGTGGTATACCAGAAGCAATCTTCATTATATCCATCATCCTCTAATCCTCTGTAATGTTAAAAGAGAATACAATATGACATGATGTAATTGTACAGGATAACCACTACTTGTTTTTAAGGTTATGAACTTAAAAGGCAAGTTGTTGTTTAATGTGTTTTACATAGTCCAAGAAGGAATGTTTGTTTAGTTCTCAGTAGCTTTTATATTAATATTATACAAGCAATAATGTCCAACAGAGTGTGTGTGTGTGTGTGTGTGTGTGTGTGTGTGTGTGTGTGTGTGTGTGTGTGTGTGTGTGTGTGTGTATGTGTGTGTGTGTGTGTTTTGTTGTTGTGAAAATAACATATGCCCATGCATATTCTACGGTCTGACACAGCAGGTGGAGGGAATCTACATGTCTGGGAGGGTAGTACTGTTCAATGACAGGCTAAAAACATGAAACATTTGGTAAATAAATACTTCTTCACAAATAGTACAGTTGAATGGATGCAATTTGCCAGTTCGTAGTGTTACTGGTAGACATGCAGATGCATTAATTGCTGGTGTATGAATTTAGGGAATGGTAAGTTATCATATACATTATTTCAATTTAATTCCCATTCTGGCGGAACAGGTTTTTCATTGAGTAATGAGAATCAGTAATTTAAAAAGTGAATTTATGAGCAGAACATGTAAACTCTATAGTAAAGTGTCCTGAAATATTTTGACTGTCTTGGATCCATGTAGAAGAATAACATCTAGCTCTCATTAATCCAACTTTTGGGCTCTAGGCTTGAGAGATTATTAGGATTGACTTTATAGATTGCTGTTAATCCACAGAAATTTTTAACTAATCTCATTAGCCAGTTAAAAAAATGTACTTGAGATGTATGTAATCGAGCTATTGCAGAAGTACAAAACTCTAGAAAAAATGCTCATTTTAATGATATATGATCTAGTCTGCAAAATGATTAAGTTTAATATGATTGGTGGAGCAAAAGGTGCAGCTATCCTAGTTTTACCTACCTTTCCTGTATTAAGCTTGTTTAGTTGCATATTAATGTTAAATGATAGAGATGAGCTTATTGCCCTTTTATAATGCTCACAGTGAACAGGATTGAATAGTCAGGGTTTCATTTATTAAGTGAGACTTTACTGTATTCTCTGGTGACTTTATGTAGATAAAAGCATGAACTAAAATACAATTTGAAAATACAAGGGAACGTTTTTTATATGCTAAGCTAGTTTCTTTCCAGTCGTTATTGACCATCAGCACCATCATCTTCTGTTTTTTTTTTTTAACCTGTATGAAATGTTTGCTAGGGTTGAGTTTCCACAAGGTCATCTAGTGGGAAAGGCAGGTTATGCATTGGAACATTGGTTCATAACACGCATGAGAAACCCACACAACCCCACTGAGTAAGGATACAATAATGTACATGCTCAAATTATAAATATTAATGAGCATGTGTTTGTAGCATCACAGGCATGGCCAGCAGACACAGCTGAGGAGTCCAAGGAAGAACCAGCAGCCACAGATGATCTTGTCAGAAATAGGTATGCACAATATAATATGGCCCTGGCTAACAGGCAAGGGATAGCACAAACACTCAATAC
>NC_056729.1:1256159120-1256206620 GCF_019279795.1 Protopterus annectens
ATACAATGCCATTATTTAAGAAAAGTAATTATTTTTTTTCCTTAAATAATGTCATTGTATAATAGCAATAACCCACTTCTGGGTGTGGGTTCATAGATTCATACTAGGTTATCTGCCCTAGGGCATTTATAAGCCTAGCCAGAATGTGTTTGGCTTTCACCACCCATTTCAAATTTATTTTGCTATGCCCTTTTTCGAGGTTGGTATACTGTGCCTCTGTCTAACAGTACACAGAAGTGATACCCAGGGTAAACCTACGATCTCCCATCCACTCATCAAGATTCCTCTTGAAGAGAGTCAATGAGGGACTCTGCCTAACCTGGACTGGGATTTTATTTCAGAGTGAAGGGAGCCTCTGGGTTATGAATCTGTCCCTCCAGCATGTCCTATTTATTTCAGTGCTGAGGTTCTAGTCTCTCGAGCGCGTAGCTCGATGGGATTTGGATTTTCTGAGGTGCAGCATGTCCATTAATTCCAGGTTGGACATGGCTTTATACGTCAGGCACAGATCGCCTCTGAACAGGCGGTATGCCACTGAGTAGAGCTGGAGTTTCTTTAACCGGGCAGCATATGGCATCTGTTTGAGCCTTTTGATCCTCTTGGTGAGGTACTTTTGGGGTCTTTCCAGTTGCTGCAGGTGTCTGGTAAGGTACATCCCAAAAGGGGCATTGTACTCAATTATGGGCCTGATGAGGGATGAGTAAAGAGGCAAGATGACCTCCCCTGATCTAGATGTGTATCCCTTCATGATTAGGTGGGCTATATAAAATGTTTTTCTAACCACTTTGGCCACGTGGTTGTCAAATGAGAGATTGCTATCAACTTGGGTCCCCAGGTCCCTAATTACTTCTTCTGTACTTAATGAATTACCACCTATGTGGTAATTTGTGGGCACTTTGTTTTTGCCAAAGGGGATGACTATACACTTTTTGGCATTTAGCTTGAGGCCATGGCTCTGGCACCAGTTGTCTGTTTCTATGAGGCCATTTTGGAGGATGCTTGTGTCGGCTGGAGAGTCGATTATGGCGCCCAGTTTGCAGTCATCTGCGAACTTGGTCAGCCACAGTCCTTCCATGTTGGCCTGTACCTTCGAGAAATATATACCGAACAAGAGAGGTCCCAGGACTGAGCCTTGTGGGACACCACTTGTAACTGGTTTGGAGTCTGACATGGCTCCAGCAATTCTAACCATGTGGGTTCTGTCCTTGAGCCAGTTTGCAATCCATCTAGTGACATAGGGGTTTATATTTAAGCTGGTGAGCTTATCTATAATGCCCGAGTGGGGTATTGTATCGAAGGCTTTTGCGAGGTCCAGGTAGGCTGTGTGGACCACCTTCCCCTCGTCAATGGCATTGGTGACTGTTTCAAAGGAATCAACCAGGTTTAAGAGGCAGGATCTGCCCTTAACAAAGCCGAACTGGGTAGGATCCAGTGTCTGTAGATCCCCAATATCTTTATTTATGAGGTCCATGATGATCCTTTCCATAGCTTTGCAGACCAAGCTAGTCAGGCTTATGGGGCGATAGTTTCCAGGATACATTGAGGCACCACCTTTATGGAGAGGGACCACTGTTGCTGTACGCCACTCTTTGGGCACATATCCCGTAGTAAGGCTGAGATTGAACAGTAGTTTTATGTTTGGGTTTACCTCTTCTTGGAGTTCATGTAGGACGCAGCCCGGGACACCGTCTGGTCCCATTGATGCTGTGTTTTTTGCTTTGGAGAGGGCGGCTCTTACCTAAGCATCTGAGATGTCAGGGGGGCAGCACTCTGCTGGGTTAGATATTTGCCCTTTTGGTGGGGAGGGGGGGGTTTGCGCTGAACCTGTCAGCTAGGATGTTGGCAATGTCTGTGGGTTCAGTGTATTTTTTGTCATTTTGGACTAATTCTGAGCATATCTGGGAATTACCACCCAGGTTCCTAACATAACTAAAGAAAGCCTTGTGATTATCCTTAGTGTCCTGTGCAATTTTTCTCTTGAAGCTGGCCTTAGACAATTTTATGAGTGCCCGTAGTTTTTTGCTAATACTGATCAGTGATGCCTTCCCTATTTGGGATTTTGCTCTATCATTTAGTAGCTTCCTCCTTCTATTGTATAGTTTGTTTATGGCTGGGGTCCACCAGACAGGACGTCTGCCTTTGGAGGCTTTGTTTGGCCACTCGGGCTTTGCCCTCGTGACCAAACCACACCAACCATGGGTAAATCCAGCATTACCCACACTCAGGCATGAGTTATTGCTATAATAATCTCTGGTTCTCACTGTTTAAATTGAAACTGCAGTTCTGCTAAACATTACATCATCTTTTACACCTTCTCAGGCTACATAGAAACTGCATTTACATTCTTTTACACTTAGAGCAATAAAGGACATTCCATATGTAAATTCTAGTAATTATTCCTTAAGTTAAAACAATAGGCAGGATACTTACTCCAGGCTCATCATTTCCAAATTCCAACTTCAAAGGAACAGACACAAAGCAATTTTAATTTCAAAGGACCAACAAGAAATTCTTGACTTAGCTTTCTTCACAGCAGATGGCAATGTTGCCACATTGTTTTATGTTCAACATTCATATTTACAAATTATAGAATTATCTGCACAATTCTATCTGGCTAGGGTGGCAGCCCTTCACACTTCTCTGCCAGCCTTCACATTTCTTGCCCCTGGAGAACTCAAGCTAGTTTTTTCAAGTGACCCTTGGAAACGCCACTTGAGAGGGTTAAGTCTATCTGAGTGTACCTCACTCCATTCCCTGTCTTGAGAGCCCATCTGCATTGGCATTGCTAACCCCACTGTGGTACTGCACTGACATATCATATGTTTGCAACCCTAGGCTCCATCTTAGCAACTTGGCATTTTGCTGGCTGGCTCTGTTTAACCATATTAGGGGGTTGTGATCTGTCATAACAGTGAATTTCCTTCCATACAGATACGGCTGGAGTTTCTGCAATGCCCACACTATGGCTAGACATTCCTTTTCTACAACTATATAGCATTCCTTCATGGGTTGGAGCCTACGACTGAGATAAACCACTGGGTGCTCTTCCCCCTCTGAAGACATCTGGCTAATTACAGCCTCCATCCCATGGTTTGAAGCATGCACCTGCAAAAAACATTTGTTGCTGTAATCTGGACTGACTAACACAGGGGGTCCTCCCAAAACTTCTTTAAGCTTCCGGAATGCCTGCTCACATGCTAGGGTCCACACTACCTTATCTGGCCTGATCTTCCTTGTCAGGTCTGTGAGGGGAGCAGCTATGGTACTATAACTGGGGACAAACTTTCTTACCCTGTTGTCCTTAAAAATGCCCTCACCTGCTTTTTAGTAACAGATGCAGGCCATGCCTGAATGGCTTCCACTTTGGCAGGTTCTGGCCTTATGTTACCAGCCCCCACTCTATGTCCTAGGTAGGAGACATCTGCCATACCAACCTGACATTTGATTGGCTTAATGGTCAATCCTGCCCTCTCTAGTCTGCCCAGCACCTCTCTGACATGCTGAAGGTGCTCTGGCCAGGAATGGCTGCAGATGGCAATATCATCTAGGTAAGCAAGGGAAAACCCTCCTGCTCCTGCTAGGATATTATCTACCAGCCTTTGGAAAGTCGCTGGGCATTCTTCATCCCAAAGCGCATCTTTGTGAACTCATACAAGCCAAAATGAGTCACAAAGGCTGACTTCTCTCTAACACTGGGAGTCAAGGGCACCTGCCAGCAACATTTGGAAAGATCAATGGTTGTAAGATACTTATCCCTACCCAGCTGCTCTAGGGCCTCATCTGTCCTAGGCATGGGGTAAGCATCTGACTCTGTGTGACTATTTCATTTCCTGTAGTCCACACAGAACCTGGTGCTGCCATCCACTATTGGCACCAGCACCACTGGGGAGGCCCAGGGACTGTTGGACTCTTGAATCACCCCTAGTTCTAACATCTCCTGTACCTCCTCCCTCAGAGTCTGTTTGACTCTCTCAGGCACCTTATGAGGGGCCTGCTTAATAGGCCTTTTGGGTCCTGTATTCACCTGATGCTGCACTAGGTGGGTGCACCCTGGTTTCCCAGTGAACATGTCGCCAAATTCCTGCAACACTGCTCGGATTTCTTCAACCTCGATAGGAGATAGCTGCTGGGACATTGCTACCCCTTCCATTGTCAACCCGAGCCTCACTGAGGAAATCAGTCCCCAGATCTCCCTCAGACTCCTCCTGCAATCCACTACAAATGCTCAGCACAAGGGCCTCCCTATCATGGTAAGGTTTCATCATGTTAACATGGTACAGTTTGTGCCACTGCCATCTGCCTAGCAGTTCCACCATGTACTTAACATCACTTACCTTTCTTGCCACCTTGTAGTGTCCCACCCAAGCTGCTTGCAGCTTGTTGTGTCTGACAAGAATAAGAACCATTACCTGCTGCGCCATAGCATACTCTCTAGCTCGAACATTCCTGTCATACCACACCTTTTTCTGTTGTATGGCTTCTGCCAGGTTATCCTGGGTCAAGTCCATGAGTTCCCTGAGCTTTGTCCTAAGGTTTAGGACATATGCCAAACAGACTCCTTGTGAGACTTGCACTCACCTTTCCACTCATATCGAATTAAATCTAGAGGTCCTCTCACCCTATGCCCATACAGCAACACAAAGGGTGAAAAACCTTTGGATTCCTGTGGAACCTCTCTGTAAGCAGACAACAGATGTGGCGAATATTTGTCCCACTCCCTCTTAAACTGATCTGCAAATGCCCATAGCATGGATTTGATTGTAGCGTTTAACTTCTCAACAAGACCATTAGTCTGGGGATGGTAGGGGGTGGTCTTCATGTGCTTCACCCCACAGGACTTCTACAGACAAGCCAGCAGGTCTGACATGAAATCGGCACTTCTGTCAGTCAGTATTTCTTTTGCGAAACCTACCCTGCTGAAAATCTCTAACAAAGGGTTTGATACCTTCTCTGCCTCAGTGGAGGACAGCCACTGCCTCAGGGTATCATGTAGCATAATCCACTGTCACTAGGATATACTTTTTCCCTGTGGAACTTGGGGTATTCAGAGAACCCACAATATCCATAGTTACCCTCTGAAATGGCACCTCAATCACAGGCAAAGGCATCAAAGGAGCTCTCACCTTGTCTCCTGTCTTGCCTACCTTTTGGCACTGTTCACAGGTCCTGCAGTACCTTGTTACATCTCTGGAAATTCTAGACCAATAGAAGTTCAGCATAATATGCCTCTTTGTATGTTTTATGCCCATATGACCTGCAAAGGCAGTATCATGGGCTATGGCCAGAAGTGCCAGATGGTAGGCACCAGGCACTACCAACTGCTGTACTCTCTCACCTTCTAGCCTTCCCTCAGGGGTCCATTCTCTGTATAGTAACCCTTTGTCCCAGTATACAGATTCCCCCTTTCCTTGAGAATCAGGTGCCTCCCTAGCTACCTGCCTCAGGCCTTGCAATGTAGGGTCTGAGAGCTGAGCTTGTCTCATCTCTCTCCTTGTAACCCTTCCCAGCTCCCCTTCCACAAGAAGTCTGGCATCCTCTGACAGTGGTGCTTCACTGTCAACCCAGGTACTACTACTCACCTCTATCTTTGCAGTCAGTCTGTTCGAGGGACCATCATTACCCACAAGCAGCTGTGGCTCACCTTCAGTCTCATGGCTACAGAGTAGCTCCCTCCCTGAAGTAACCACCTCAGCAGTCCTGGCTGCAAGTATGCAGTCTGTCTGGGTCTCCCCCAGGATACCAGATGTACATGCTTGTCTCCAAGCCTGACTGCATGTAACCGCACAACCACAGCGTACTGCACTATCAAAATCATTCCCTATCACGACATCTGCAGGTATGTCCTCAAACACACCTACTTGCCGGCTTTCTTTTCCACCCTCCCAGTCAAGGTGAACCCTAGCCAAAGGTATTTTGAATGAGATCCCTCCTAAAACCCTGACTTGAGTGGACTGCCCAGGCAAGTAGTGCTCCTCTGTAACCATTGCAGGCTTTACAATGGTTATATCACAGGCTGTGTCTGTCTTGGCAATGGCCTCTTTGCCATTCACTACAATAGGATATAGCCTCTGGTGGTAGTTTGGTACCCTTGCTGTCCCAAGACAACCTACTATTGGCATTTTGTCTTTCCCACTTACTGGTGCCCTCACCTTTGTTTCCCCACCTTGCCGACATGGGCACCTGTATGCCACATGGCCCCACTGGTTGCATTCAATACATTTAACCCTAGCTCCTGGACATTTACCTGGACTTGTGGCTTCCCCTGCTACCAGCAAATTCTATTGTGGCAGTCTGTGCTGCCCACCATGGGTTCCTTTAGACCCATGAGCAGTACTGGGGGTCCCCTTTCTGTGCAGGGCTGCCCTGCTAGTCCGGTATAGGTCTCTCTTCTTCACCAACTCATCTGAAGTAGCACATTGTCTATTAGCTAACCAGATCCTTGTGTCCTCAGGTAAAGGGCTAAGGGTTTGTTCCCTCACCAAAAGGCCTGCCAGCCCTTCAAAAGTGGTGACCTGACATCCACTCACCCACCTATGGAAATAAGTGCTCAATTCAGCAACATATTCACACACACTTTCATCTGCCTTGCGTCTATGCTCATGGAACTTTTTCCTATACATTTCAGGTGTTAGCTTAAACAGTTCTAAAATACATTTCTTTACAGCAGTATAATTGAAACATGCAACGCCAGGCATTTTAGATAATGCAGTTTCAGCTTTACCATGGAGTATGGGGTTCAGTAACTGTATCCAGAGCCCTTGGTCAACTTCATACTGTTTACATACCCTCTGAAACATATGAATGAAACTATCAAAATTATCCCCCTCTTTAAACTGCAGAAGAAATTTACTGACCTTTTGTGCTTCTGGTGTCCAGTTACTCCCTTCCCCATTACCTCCATGACTCTGGCGAAGAGTCAGCATCTCCTTCTCATACTGCCTCTGTCTTTACTGTTCCTCAGCTTGCAGACATAACAGTTTCTCATTCTCCTTTGCCTGCAAACATCACAGTCTCTCATTTGCTTCTAATTCCACACGCATGGCCTCCAACTCATGTCTCTTTAGCTCCAGCTGGATTTTTAAGTCCACTGCAAAAAGGTTGAACTGTCCATTCTCCGAGGGAATTATATCTCCACTGCTAGTCTGATTGTCCTCCTGGTTGCTGTTTTCTGATGCAGCTGTAACCAAGGCTGCAATTAGGTCTGCCTTAGTCAGGTTTCCATGCACCAGTTCCCTAGCCTGGCACATCTCCACCAGCTGGCTCCTTGTCAGCTTTCCATACTCCTCTGCTGACATGCTGCCTACTCACCCTGACTAACTAAGCTAAGAAAAGAAATAAAACAATTGTGCTCTGAACTCTTGAGTAGTCATTGCGTGGCTGTTTTAGAGTACAAAAACACCTTCAAAGCTGACTGTACACAAGCTACAGGATTCACTCTACCCACACCACTACAAGACAATTAGTATTTGCCAGCTAATTAATATGTGGTGTGGATATCCCACTGCTTCCAAACAATTAATATGTGAGGATATTAAAAAAACAAGAACTAAGCCAACAGATGGACTGAGACAAACAGCCCACAGACTGCAGCAAAGATACACAAAAATGCATTTAATTTAAGCACTTTTCGTTGCTCAAATAAAGCAAAATCACTGCGAGTACTGCTTTTAAAATATTTTGTTTTATTATAAACGTGTTTTATATTTCAACAATTGATGGATAGAAATTTTAGATTTTTTAGTGTATGTAGCTTCAAAGCACTTGTGAGGCTTATTCAGTTGTTATGCATTCATTTAATTGACTTTAATTGATTTATTTAGCATGTGACTGTACCAATCACTTATATATTATTGTTGAAAAATGTGTGGTTATTTCTGAAGAAGTTGCTTTATCTGAGCAATGAAAAGCGCTTAAATTAAATGCATTTTGGTGTATCTTTGCTGCAGACTGTGGGCTGTTTGTCTCGGTCCGTCTGTTGGCTTAGTTCTTGGTTTTTTATTGTCTTTTTGCCAGTATTTCATCTATTTAATGTGTGAGGATATCCTAACCACTGCCACCAATTAATATGTGAGATGGATATCCCAACCACTGTGACCAATAAATATGTGACACCTGTGCCCTGGCCCAGCAATCAAGGAGCCTCAACCATCACTACTAACACCAGAGAGGGCATCTCATACGAGAGGAAAGGATAACCAATACACACAGTAAAGTGCAATTTCCCTTAAGAGCACGCAGAGATCACAGTCAGTCTGGGGCTGGTCACTTCCTTGCTCCCCAGGTCCCCAATAAGACTCCCCACTGGCACAGCTATAGTGTCCAGATCCCAGCCTAGCTGGGCAAGCTAAAATCTCCAGCACCCTCTCTGTCCAACCAGTGCTTCATGGCCCTGACCAAGTAGTTGACGCACACACACATACTTTGAGATAAGAGTTTACACAACCACACAGACACTTCTGGGGAAGGCTGGCACAGGTTCTCCCGCTGTGCCCCTTTTACCCAGACTATACAGTAGTACCACTTGCCACCACCTAGCTAATATTTATCAGCTACTCAAAGGCCCTTAAAGGGGTATCCAGTTATTGCTGTGCAATATTATTATCCAATTGGTGTGACTAATCGGTCAAGACTTTTTTGGAGTGACTTGGACAGTAAACTCTATAAATATGCAATGTACTCTAGAGCCTAACTTATCTCTACACAAACCAACTACAGCTAAAAGGTTTTAAATATTTAATAATAAATAATTAAGACCACAAGGCAATACTTTCTACTACACAGTGCTATACAAAAGTTCAGAGATCACACAGAAATACTTAAAATAAATCACTAGTGCAGTTCTGACATAACAGAAAAAAACCTAGTCTAATATTTTCTAATTCCTAGCTACTTCTAGGAGAAAACACATTTCTAACATACTACTTACAAAAAGAGAGCATAAGGCAGTGCTGAGTTGGATAGTCAGACAAAAATGCTTAATAATCTCTGGTTCTCACTGTTTAAATTGAAACTGCAGTTCTGCTAAACATTACATCATCTTTTACACCTTCCTGGAGTTCCGAGGCTACAGAGAAACTGAATTTACATTCATTTACACTTAGAGCAATAAAGGACATTCCACATGTAAATTCTAGTAATTATTCCTTAAGTTAAAACAATAGGCAGGATGCTTACTCCATATTCATCGACTCCAAATTCCAACTTCAAAGGAACAGACACAAAGCAATTTTAGTTTCAAAGGACCAACAAGAAATGCTTGACTTAGCTTTATTCATAGCAGATGGCAATGTTGCCACATTGTTTTAAGTTCAACATTCATATTTACAAATGATATAATTATCTGCACAATTCTATCTGGCTAGGCTGGCAGCCTTCACCCTTTTCTACCAGTCTTCACAATGTCATGCCTTACTTTGTAATGCTATGCACAGTTTGTAGGTATTTGCATTGTTCCATGTGTGGTTGAGTGGAATACCAGGGCAGAGAATGCTGAGAATGAAAAAATTGCTGTGCTGACCTCTAGATGGAATTGTAACCTGTTATTGCATGGCATGATTAGCTTGTGAAGCCAAGTTAAAAGTGTTGGAGAATGAATTCAAAGTGTAGTAAATCAAAACTGATGATTTCCTGGTTAACCTGTTATTTATAGGTTCATAGGTTCATAGGCTGATACTAGGCTATCTGCCTTAGGGCATTTATAAGCCTAGCCAGAGTGTGTTTGGCTTTTCCCACCTTTTTAGATTAGTTGACTGTGCCTCTGTATAGTAGGTCACAGAAGATAGCCCTTTTGAGGTTAGTTTACTGTGCCTTTGTCTAGTAGGGACACAGAAGAGATCCCAGGGGTAAACCTACGATCTCCCATCCACTCGTCAAGATTTCTCTTGAAGAAGGTCATTGAGGGACTCTGCCTAACATGGATTGGGATTTTGTTCCAGAGTGAGGGGAGCCTCTGGGATATGAATCTGTCCCTCCAGCATGTCCTATTTATTTCTGTGCTGAGGTTTAAGTCCCTGGAGCATGTAGCTCTAAGGGATTTGGATTTCCTGAGATGGAGCATGTCCATTAATTCTGGGTTGGACATGGCTTTATACGTCAGGCACAGATCGCCTCTGAGTAGGCGGTAAGCAACTGAGTAGAGCTGGAGTTTCTTTAGCCTAACTGCGTAGGGCATCTGTTTGAGTCCCTTGATCCTCTTGGTGAGGTACTTTTGGAGTATTTCCAGTTGCTGCAGGTGTCGGGTAAGGTACATCCCAAATGGGGCATTGTATTCAATTATGGGCCTGATGAGTGATGAGTAGAGGGGCACAATGACCTCTCTTGATCTAGATGTGAACCCTTTCATGATAAGGTAGGCTATATAGAAGGTCTTTCTAACCACTTTGGCAACATGATTGTCAAAGGAGAGATTGCTATCTACTTGGGTCAACAAATCCCTAATTACTTCTTCCGTACTTAATGGATTACCACCTATGTGGTAATTTGTGGGCACTTTGTTTTTCCCAAAGGGGATAACTATGCACTTTTTGGCATTTAGCTTTAGGCCATGGCTCTGGCACCAGTTATCCGTCTATGTGAGACCCTTTTGGAGGATGCTTGTGTCAGTCAGTGAGTCGATTATGGCACCCAGTTTGCAGTCATCTGCGAACTTGGTGAGCCATAGTCCTCCCATGTTAGCTTGTACCTCAGAGAAATATATACCGAACAAGAGAGGTCCCAGGACTGAGCCTTGTGGGACGCCACTTAGGTTCATAGGTTCATAGGTTCATACTAGGCTATCTGCCCTAGGGCATTTATAAGCCTAGCCAGAGTGTGTTTGACTTTCTCCACCCATTTTAAATTAATTTTGCTATGCCCTTTTTCGAGGTTAGTATACTGTGCCTCTGTCTAACAGTGACACAGAAGTGATACCCGGGGTAAACCTATGATCTCCCATCCACTCATCAAGACTCCTCTTGAAGAGAGTCAATGAGGGACTCTGCCTAACCTGGACTGGGATTTTATTATAGAGTTAAGGGAGCCTCTGGGTTATGAATCTGTCCCTCCAGCATGTCCTATTTATTTCAGTGCTGAGGTTCAAGTCTCTCGAGCGCGTAGCTCGATGGGATTTGGATTTTCTGAGGTGCAGCATGTCCATTAATTCCGGGTTGGACATGGCTTTATACGTCAGGCACAGATCGCCTCTGAGCAGGCGGTATGCCACTGAGTAGAGCTGGAGTTTCTTTAACCGGGCAGCATATGGCATCTGTTTGAACCCTATGATCCTCTTGGTGAAGTACTTTTGGGGTCTTTCCAGTTGCTGCAGGTGTCTGGTAAGGTACATCCCAAAAGGGGCATTGTACTCAATTATGGGCCTGATGAGGGATGAGTAAAGAGGCACGATGACCTCCCCTGATCTAGATGTGAATCCCTTCATGATTATGTAGGCTATATAAAATGTTTTTCTAACCACTTTGGTCACGTGGTTGTCAAATGAGAGATTGCTATCAACTTGGGTCCCCAGGCCCCTAATTACTTCTTCTGTACTTAATAGATTACCACCTATGTGGTAATTTGTGGGCACTTTGTTTTTGCCAAAGGGGATGACTTTACACTTTTTGGCGTTAAGCTTGAGGCCATGGCTCTGGCACCAGCTGTCTGTTTCTATGAGGCCCTTTTGGAGGATGCTTGTGTCGGCTGGAGAGTCAATTATGGCACCCAGTTTGCAGTCATCTGCGAACTTAGTCAGCCACAGTCCTTCCGTGTTGGCCTGTACCTCCGAGAAATATATACTGAACAAGAGAGGTCTCAGGACTGAGCCTTGGGGGATGCCACTTGTAACTGGTTTGGAGTCTGACATGGCTCCAGCAATTCTAACAATGTGGGTTCTGTCCTTGAGCCAGTTTGCAACCCATCTAGTGACATAGGGGTTTATATTTAAGCTGGTGAGCTTATCTATAATGCCCGAGTGGGGTATTGTATCGAAGGCTTTTGCGAGGTCCAGGTAGGCTGTGTGGACCACCTTCCCCTCGTCAATGGCCTTGGTGACTGTTTCAAAGAAATCAACCAGGTTTAAGAGGCAGGATCTGCCCTTAACAAAGCCGAACTGGGTAGGATCCAGTGTCTGTAGATCCCCAATATCTTTATTTATGAGGTCCATGATGATCCTTTCCATAGCTTTGCAGACCAAGCTAGTCAGGCTTGTGGGGCGATAGTTTCCAGGATCCGTTGAGGCACCACCTTTGTGGAGAGGGACCACTGTTCCTGTACGCCACTCTTTGGGTACATATCCTGTAGTAAAGCTGAGATTGAACAGTAGTTTTATGTTTGGGTTTAGCTCTTCTTGGAGTTCATGTAGGATGCAGCCCGGGACACCGTCTGGTCCCAGTGATGCTGTGTTTTTTGCTTTGGAGAGGGCAGCTCCTACCTGAGCATCTGAGATGTCAGGGGGGCAGCACTCTGCTGGGATAAATATTTGCCCTTTTGGTGGGGGGGGGGGAGTTTGCGCTGAACCTGTCAGCTAGGATGTTGGCAATGTCTGTGGGTTCGGTGTATTTTTTGTCATTTTGGACTAATTCTAAGCATATCTGGGAATTTCCACCCAGGTTCCTAACATAACTAAAGAAAGCCTTGTGATTATCCTTAGTGTCCTGTGCAATTTTTCTCTCGAAGCTGGCCTTAGACGATTTTATGAGTGCCCGTAGTTTTTTGCTAATACTGATCAGAGATCCCTTCCCTTTTTGGGATTTTGCTCTATCATGTAGTAGCTTCCTCCTTCTATTGTATAGTTTGTTTATGGCTGGGGTCCACCAGACAGGACATCTGCCTTTGGAGGATTGGGTCTGGTTTTATTTGGGATTGCATGATCCATGCATTCCTGAAGGTGTTCATAGAATGCGTTTATAAAGGATTCTGTGGTCTGGGCCATATTTTTCACAGGCCCGGGGGCTTTTTAGGATTCCACCTCAGTTTTGAGGAGTGTGAAATTTGCTTTAGAGAAGTTTTTCACTGTGGTTTTCAGGGCAGGGGGTGGAGTCGGGATGTGAATATCCAGTGAAATTAGTTTATGGTCTGATCTTACCAGTGATGGATACACTTCTGATCTGGAGCATAGAGTCCCCATGTTGGTGATGATCAGGTCCAGTATGTTTTCCCCTCTTGTGGAAGTGGTAACAAGCAAGTTGTTCCATAGCATTTGAGTTTATAAATTCTAGGAACCTTTGGGCTAGGGTGTTGGAGCTAGAGTAATGCTCCCAGTCTATGTTTGGGTAGTTGAAGTCGCCCAATATAATGGTGTTTGGAGAGACCATCATATTTTCCAGTGTTCTCAGGAAGGCCGGGTGGGGTTCCTGGGTTTGGGAGGGTGGTCTGTAGCAGGTTATAAACTGGAAGGCAGTTTTACCCACTGTTAGTTGCACATGGATAGTCTATGATGCTTCATGCTGTGCCACCAACCTGGAGGTGTGGGTATCTTTGATGAATATTGATACTCCCCCTCCTTTTGTGGTTCGGTCCAAGTTTTGGGGCCGAAAAGCATGGTATGAGGTATAACCTGGTAGTGCTGGGGTGCTCTCGGGAGCCTTGAACCAGGTTTCTGTTACTGCACAGATATCAATGTTCTCCATGCTAAGGAGAGTTTCAAGTGCGTGCATCTTGAGGTTTAGACTTCTGGCATTGAGTAGCTTTACTCTTAGTTTCTTATCCCTTGTGATACCTATGGAGGTGGGTTTGTCTTTTGAGCCTTGCCTAAAAAAGGCACTATGGGGGTAGCAAGAGCCTTTGCCAATATCCAAAAGCCCAGGGGTGACAGGTGCAAGCCGTCCCTAGCGAAGCATCGTGGCTTGTCGAGCATGTCATCCCAGGCTGACAGACACTGGATCCTCTTTGAATGACACCAATACTTAAGCCAATTGTTAAAACTGATCATTTTGTCTTTATACTGTGGCATCATTCTTGGTGAGGGTAAGATGCTACTCAAGGTCAGGGTCATACCGGCCTGGGCTACATGCTAAGAGAGCTCCTCTATGTCTTTTTTCATGTAGTCCAGGAAGGTACGTCTCAGGTCATTCACATCAACATGGACAATGACTGAGTCATATTTGTCCTTGCCTTGGAGTGACCTGAGTGCTTGTGTTATGTGGCGGATCCTAGCCCCCGACAGGCAGCTCACCATGACCTTCTCCTTGTTCAGCCTGGTGAGCGGGACGTCAGTGTGCTTGACGATAGAGTCACCTATTACAAGTGTATCGGGTGTGTTGTTTAGCCTTAAGGGCTGTGACTGTTCGGCACACTGGCTTTGTGAGCTATGTGTTGCATGAGTTTTGTTGTGACTGGTTTAGAGTCTGACATGGCACCTGCAATTCTGACCATGTGGGCTCTATCCCTGAGCCAGTTTGCAACCCATCTTGTGACATAGGGGTTGATATTTAAGCTGGTGAGCTTATTTATGATGCCCAAGTGTGGTATTGTGTTGAAGGCTTTTGTGAGGTCCAGGTAGGCTGTGTGGACTACCTTCCCTTCATCTATGGCCTTGGTGACTGTTTCAAAGAAGTCGACCAGGTTCAAGAGGCAAGATCTGCCCTTAACAAAGCCAAATTGGGTAGGATCCAGTGTTTGGAGGTTCCCAATGTCTTTGTTTATGAGTTTCATGATGATACGCTCCATAGCTTTGCAGACCAGGCTAGTCAGGCTTATAGGGCGATAGTTTCCGGGGTCCGTTGTGGCACCACCTTTGTGGAGTGGGACCACTGTTGCTGTACGCCATTCCTTGGGTACATATCCTGTAGTAAGGCTCACACTGAACAGTGACTTTATGTGAGGGTTCAGTTCTTCTTGGAGTTCGTGTAAGATGCAACCCGGGACACCATCCGGTCCCATTGATGCTGTGTTTTTTGCTTTGGAGAGGGCAGCTCTCACCTGTGCATCTGTGATGTCAGGGAGGCTACACTCTGTTGGGATAGACATTTGATCTTTTGGTGGGGAGGGGGGGAGAAGTTTGCACTGAACCTGTTTGCCAGGATGTTGGCAATGTCTGTGGGTTCAGTGTATTTTTTGTCATTTTGAACTAACTCAGTGCATATCTGGGAGTTGCCACCCAGGTTCCTGACATAACTAAAGAAGGCCTTGTGATTATCTTTAGCATCTTGTACAATTTTTCTTTCGAAGCTGGCCTTAAATGATTTTATGAGGGATCGTAGTTTCTTGCTAGTACTGATCAGAGATGCCTTCCCTTTTTGGGATTTTGCTCTGTCATGTAGTAGCTTCCTCCTTCTGTTGTATAGCTTATTTATGGCTGGGGTCCAGCAGATAGGTCTCTTGCCTTTGGAGGAATGAGTCTTGGTTTTATTCCTGTAGGTGTCCATAGAAAGTGTTTGTAAAGGATTCTGCGGTTTGGGCCGTATTTTCAACTGGCCCGGGGGCTTTAAAGGATTCCACCTCAGTTTTGAGAAGTGTGAAGTTTGCTTTTGAGAAGTTCTTCACCGTGGTTTCCTTGGTTGGGGGTGGGGACGGGATATGGATGTCCAGTGAGATTAATTTATAGTCAGATCTTACCAATGAGGGGTATACCTCTGGTATGGAACATAGAGTCCCTATGTTGGTGATGATCAGGTCCAATATGTTTTCCCCTCTTGTGGGAGTGGTGACCAGTTGTTCCATAGCATTTGAGTTTATAAATTCTAGGAACCATTGGGCGAGGGTCCCAGCCTATGTTTGGGTAGTTTAAGTCACCCAATATAATGGTGTTTGGAGAGACCTTCATATTCTCCAGTGTTCTCAGGAAAGCCGAGTGGGGTTCCTGAGTTTGGGAGGGTGGTCTGCAGCAGGCTACAAACTGAAAGGCAGTTTTGCCCACTGTTAGTTGCACATGGATGGTCTCCGATGCTTCATGCAGTGCCACTAACCTGGAGGTGTGGGTATCTTTGATGAATATGGTTACTCCCCCTCCTTTTGTGGTTCGGTCCGAGTTTTGGGGCCGAAAAGCAATCAGAAATGATAGATGTATTGTAAATCCACCATTATAGATGCAGTTCTTGCAGATTTCTTTTTCTTTCTTGCATGAAAATGTCTGTAAATTGGTAGTAGTGCTTTAATTAAGAATAGGGTTCTAGGAAGTTAGGTTCAGGGGTTAAACAGGAAGTGACTGGCAGATTGAGATGGCTGGATCCTCGTACACTGTATTAATGGAACCAGAGAGTCATTTTCTGCCAAGAACTCCACAAATTATTTCTCTTGGATTGCAAACATTACCAAAATGGTGAGTTGCTTATGTTTACCTTATTTCAGTAGCATTCGCTCATCTGTGATTAGCGATCGTTTTATTTATGCTACAATGTTGCTTTTTTTCATTTTATTTGCTCTTTTTAGTAGTAGGTAGTTCAGGAACTATGTTAAAGGCATTTAAGAATGATTTCTTCGCTTCAGAGGTGTTGCTGACATTGTATTTGATCCTCTGATGCTGAAAGTGAAGTGTGTGGGGGTATTTCATTTGGAATCTGATTTGCTTTTGTATCAAAAAGCTACAAAATGGAGATAGGAAGATCTTGGCCAAAAGGTATTTTATTTTCATTCCAGACCACATTTTTTTTTTTTTTTTTTTTTCAGGTGTAAGGATTCTGGTTGCATGTTGGGAATTAAGCAGTTTTACATATACTAGTCATGGTTTAGTGGAGTCTAATGATGGGTGTAGGGCTCAGTGTGCTCTTTCTATTGTTATGTGGCTTGCTTCAGTGGTGTTTTCAAGTAGACCCCCAAATATATCCAGAATTGTTTCCAGTCATTTGTTTTACTCAATACTATCTGGTATACCCCTCAGGATGATGTTATTACATCTGAATCTTGCTTCTAGGTCCAGGATTTTTTGCTGTATTTCTTGTATGGAATTGTTGTAAGCTTTAGATTCCTTCTGAAGTTCCTTGATTTTAGTTTCATTTTCAAAGATTCTGGCTTCTGATTTTTCTACTCTGGTTGCAATGTGGTTAATGGAATCCCCAAAAGATTTTAGCTGGTCTGAGAAATTTTGTATGGCTAATTGTAGAGGCTGTAGGGCAAGTTTTAGGTCACCAAGGTTTGTAGATTCAGTTTTATTTTTACTGGATGATTTAGTGGTTTCTTGTTGTTTCCTAGTTTTAAGTGTTTTAGTATTAATGTCTTTTTCTGGAGATGTAAGTGCTGAAAACTTAGTTTCAGTAGTCTGTGAGTCCATGGTATCTGAGTCAGTCGACATTATTTCTCTTTTGTTGCTTAGGAAATGAAAGAAGATATGTGGCCTCCAAGTGATTCAGTCAGCCAGCAAGCAGAGCACATGCAAAGGAATCCTAGCAGTATCAAAGGTAATCTTCCTATTTTTCAGTATTCTTCTCTGTTTTTGGTATTTTTTCCAAGTTGTTGCAGTTAGTCTTGATGGCAATCAAGTTTTATTTTTTCCCTGGATCGTGATTTTTGTCAGAAAAAGTAGTTTTTTATATTGGTATTTGAAGAGCTAGGTAACTGCAGTGCTTATAGGTCGACGTCCATTTTAGATCTGTATAAACTATTCTATAATTTACATAATATACAACACATGCTTTGCTAACACAATTTTAAATTCACCATAGTCTTTCTATGGTTACAAGTGACAAAAATGATAGTAAAACACCCCTTTCTGAAGTGCATAAGGCAACAGCTTTGGAGTTCAGTATAACTGTTTTACATGATACATGGGGACTGCAGCCCATTGCTGGTGACAACATATTGCTTTCTGAATATATAACAGATATGCAGTAAGTGCGGAATATCAAATACTCCTTAATGTATCTACTTTTCTTGTTAACTGTTATCCCATATCTGCAATTTAAATACATTTGACATGCATCACATTTACTCCCCTTTGTTACAGTGTAGCTATGTCCCTCTAACATCCTTTATCAGCATTTCCTTTTTTTTATGAACGTGTCCTTAAGTGAACAGAATTACTCATACAGTCAAAAATATATATAATTACTGCTGCTTGTACATGAATCTACTTACAGCTAACTACTTCTCCCTCATTAATCTTCCCCTACAATTTAACTTGCCCATGCCTTGCATTATGCTGTCTACACATGCTCACTTACTGGGGATGGAAGTGTATAAGCCGTGTTAGAAATATGGTGTACTTGTGCCTCTGTTCACATGTATGTAGGTGCTTAGCAGCTTGCTTACTTGTTGCTCACTGCTGGTTGACCCGCTGATACAAATGTAGCATGTAGGTTTAGTGCAATGTGTATATACATGGTAATGAATCCCTGGGAAGTTTACCTCAATAATATGTATAAACAGGTAATTGAAATAAAATATAACACCATAGTGGAAACCCAAAGCTTTAAATATTTTGAAATTAAGACTAAATGTCTAGGTGGAAAATAATTACATTCAAAATTCTACTGACCATGGGAGAAGAATGGTCAATAAAAAAAAGGGTAGAACAAGCCAACACATATAGCAAGCAAGCATTGGCAGTGGGGAACACTGTGATATGAACAACTCTTCTTCTTTCGGCTTTTCCCGGTTAGGGGTCACCACAGCAGATCACCTGTCCGCTCATGATTGGCAGTGGAGTTTTATGGTGTCGAGTTGCCAGCCCGGCACCCGACCTTCCACAGAAGCCACACACACAGGCGCACTCATGCCTATGGCCGATTTAGAGTATCCAATCTACCTACAGCTTGTCTTTGGGAGGAAACCGGCGCACCCGGAGGAAACCCACGTGACCACAGGGAGGACATACAGATTCTGCACAGAAGGCACCCCAGCCGAGGATCAAACTAGAGAACCTCTTGCTGTGAGGTGGCAACGCTAACTGCTGCACCACTGTGGCCACCTGTGATATGAACAACTATGCATCCTAATACTGTGTAGCACCTGAACTGTACATAATTAGTGAATAATAGGACCTAACACATAATAGCAAAATATGTAAAATGAGATAGAAGTTGTAAGTCATACAGCCACTTGTACGGTGGAAATATGTACAACAAATCATAAGACACTGTCTTTTAGTGAACTCTTTGTCACAGTGGCGGCGCAGTGGTGCAGCGGTTAACATTGTCGCCTCACAGCAAGAGGTTCTCTGGTTCGATTCTCAGCTGGGGTGCCTTCTCTGTGGAGTTTGCATGTTCTCCCTGTGTTCGCGTGGGTTTCCTCCAGGTAGTCCGATTTCCTCCCACATTCCAAAGACATGCATCTGGAGCATTTCTCCCCGGGCCTCCACTGAAAACAGCCTCTGTGGAACCTAGTCAGACTTTCCCAGTCAACAAATAATAAATAAAACACAATGTAAAAGTAAATACATTATAGTTACTCAAAACATAATATTTTTTGCAGATCTTTAAAAAGTGATCATTATTCCAAGCTTTGTAGCCTACTCCATTCCAAGAACAGTATATCATTGTTAGCTGTATCGCTCTCTCTCTCTCTCTATATATATATATATATATATATATATATATATATATATATATATGTATATATATATATGGATTCACTTTGGAACATCGAAATACCATAAGCTTGAAATTCAAAACATTGAGACCAAAATCTTAAAAGTCATCATTACATAAATAAGTCACTCTCTCCAGTTTGAAATCATTGACAATTAAACATCAAAAGATAAAGCTTTTCTAAGAGTTTTGCAGCTTTGGTTTTGTCAATAGGGCTTAAAAAAACTCAATGTGCTGTTTGTGATACCTAGCTTAGCCCAATGCCTTTATTTTGTTCCAGGAAAGAAACTTCTTCATTTTTCTGACCTTGGAAGCATTTTATGCCATCAGTCTACTTCTTCCTCCCCAGGGTAGGCTTGCACATACTCCTGATGGCAGTTCCAACAGATGGCAAAGCTGCTAATCAAACTCAGATTACCTAGCTCATATCAGGACTTTATCCCTTCACACTACCTTAGACAGCATGCAATGCATTATACTGGATGACAATTTGCAACCTGTTTCTGGATGACAGGTGAGCTCATAAAGGAGCCCTGATAATCTGGGTTTGTAATTTCATAAAATGGGCATGGCATGTGGAACAGTATGAGCTCCAGTTCTGCAGGTAGTGTGGGGGTGCAGTTAATCATAGTGGTGTGCTGTCAGTACCCTACTAGGAAGAGAAGGACCTAATGAATATGTAGGCATTTCTCTTTATATGCTTTTCTTCTTTATATTCTAAATAATTAAATAAATTAAAAAAATAAATAAAGACATAAGTTTTATTGATCTTCAGTTAGAGTACCCATCTTCTAAATCAGGGAAAAGTTGAAGTGATTTAACTGCACTGCGTTACAAAGATCGCTAATGTGGCAAAGGTGTATGTCGATGCCAACTGATGAACTTTGTGGAAACTGAAATAGATACATGAATTAAACAATATATTATTCAGTACATTGCATTCCTCAGATATTAATCATTCCTGAGAAAATAATATGTTAAAACTGAGTAATACATGTGCATTAGGAGATGATTAACATCTAATTAATGTTAACAGCATTCTTGTCACCTCGAGGGGGTGTCTAACAATGTATGTGGTGAGGGCAGGTGTCACATTACCACAAGGCAGTGATTAACATTTGAATAATGTGTCTCCTAGCAATACAGTGCAACACAAATGTGTTTTAATGGAAAAAGAGGATCTACTTTAGCCAATTACTTTCATGTTATTTAAATCATTTTACTGTCAATATATCGGAAATACTACTAACTCTATATGTCAGCTAAAAAATAAATATGAGACTGATTATATCACAAAGAGATATGAAGAAGGGAAAATAGATAGCTTTTAAAATTGTTGCCCAAGGAAATGGATACATTGAGCAAGAAATAGAAATGAACAATGTTCGATTGTAAAGAAAACACCTATTTTGATTTCAGTTTTTGAAATGACTCTCAGTTCTGTCTCTCTTTTTTATATCAGTGGTATTGACATTTTGTTATAAAACATTTAAAGCCATTTGCTGTAAGACTAATCTAGCTCCTGCCCATATAGGCTCTTAAAATAGACCTTACTGAGTAGTTTGGCTTATTACCTGCTGTGTTGCCATGAAAACTGTATGAACCACTGTGAGAGAACTGCATATACAAAGCCATACTTATGAAAAGATTATACAAATTTAGTTTATAATTAAATCATTTTTATAGCAGCTCCTAACATTTCCTATCTTTATTATAAAGAATAGCATACAGTACAGTTTGAAAAAATAAAAGAAATATAGGTACTTTCTATGACATATTAAAGTACGTCTTAAAGTTCTTTTAGCAGATTGTTTTTGCCTAAATAGCCTGCTTTGCCCTTTAAAGATAAAACACCTGGTGTGTGTGAATTATATTACTAACTCAGCTCACAGTTCAACACAAATGAAGCTAACAAGCACAATTTTTGATTTAATATTGTTATTCTCCATATACAGAGATTTTCAGTCCTTTTGTGTTCCTAAAATAACCGTATCAAAAGAAAGACCATCTTTCATTCCAAAGGAGTGTAATACTTGTCAGCTTGGAAGGACATGGTTGACAGGCCAGGCTGCTTTGCCAGGGATGGTCTTCACCTGTCACCTTCAGGCTTTTAGATCTTGGCAAAAACATTATCTACCCCTATAGTGCTTTTTTAGGCATTGACAGACACCTTTCAGCATAACAAAAGCTACTCAGAACAAGCTAAAGGTACTACTGCTCAGTACTAGGAGTCTCAGCAATAATTTGCACTCCCTAAAAGCTCTCTTTACCCTGGAGAATGCTGACATCTGTTCAGTTACTTAAACATGATTCAACCCCATAGAAAGCACTCTGGTAGTGCATGGCTATAATGCCTTTCATACATTCCAACCACCCACTGAACATGAAACACCAAAAGACGGAGGTGTATCTATCTACAAAAAGGGTAAGGATACCTCAAAGCTGATCATACAATATGAAATGCCTGAGCTACTCCATATACAACTAACCATGAGAAAATCCATTACCATATTCTTGCTAGCTACAGGTCCCCCACCATGAACCAGGAATCCCATACATCACAGGTGATTTTTAAGTACCCCTCCATTAATTGGGAAGTATGCAGGACCACTAGTATGCATGCCCAAAGATTTATTGACTTTGTAAATTCAAATGCCCTGGAGTAGCTAGACTGCACTCCCAGTAAGGGAACAAATATCCTAGATCTGGCACTCACATATATGGGAGAGCACAGCACCCACCCTAGTGTGATGTCCTTACTGGTAAGATTAGATCACAGAGTAGTCACACTTAAAATAAATGCAAGACTTGTCCCCCCACACCTAATTCCAAAAACTTTAAGAACTTCTCTAAGGTAAATTACGCCCCACTAAGAGATGGCATAGCTACTTTCCAAGCTCCTCCAAATCCAGAAAACACAGAAACTTATGCAGAGACATAGACAAAAGCCCTGTATGACCATATTAATAAACAAAGCCACCCTGGAAGACCCTTGGCATTAACAGGTTGTACAACAAAAAAAAAAAAAGAAAATCCTGCTGAGAAGTAAGAGAGAATATGCTCAACAGAGCAAAAAGTCCCTCATTAGTCTAAACAAGCATGTGAACCAGGGAACTAGTCAAGCCAATGAATGCGGACTTGGAGATAAAAATAGCCACCTAAGCTAAGAATAGCCATAAAGCATTTTTCAGTTATGTCTGCAACCATAAGGGCAATGCCCGCCAATGTGTGGAATTAGTTGTAGATTGCATCACCTATACTCAGCCAGAAGATATAGTAAATCTGATGGCCAACAAATTCAGCTCAAATTTCACCTCGCTATTACCTCCAGTTCTCCGTCAAGAAATACCCTTCACCACCCTATTGCCAATTATCACCAAAGACAAGTTATCACTGCACTCTCTAAAGCTAAAAACATGGCTTCAGTGAGGCCTGATGCTATACTAGGTTGCCTCTTAGACAGCTTAAATCAGGACTTATCAGGCCCACTATTTAACCACAGCCTCTGGAATGGCTTTGTCTCAAAGTGGAGAACAGCAACACTCTTCCTTCTGCATAAAGGGGGACCATCTACTTATCCGGGAAATTACAGACCCATAAGTTTGACTAGTCTTATATGTTAGATAATGGAAAGAATAATCATGGCACTGATAAATAATGACACAGGAAACCTCCAAACATTGGACCCAACCCAGTTTGGCTTTGTTCAAGGCAGATCATTCCAAATTAATCTGCTGGATTTCTTTAAGAATGTTAATAAGGCCATAGATGAGGGTAAAATAGTACATATTTGAAGGCTGTTTGTCGAAGTGCTAGAGAGTTTTATTGTTTTACAATAATCTGTATTCAGTAGCCTTGGTTGTTGTTTATTTTATTTTATTTTTGTTTTTATTTTCTGTTGTGGTTTGTGTTAAAACAGTACATATCACCTACCTTGACCTGACCAAGGCATTTGACACAATTTTCCACTTGGGTATTATAAATAAACTCACAAAATTAGGCATACATCCCTACACCACCAGATGGATAGCCAACTGGCTCATGAACAGAAGACATGTGGTTAAAGTGGGTGAATCCAGATTTAGCAAGAGGTCATTTACTAGCAGTGTACCACAGGGCTCAATGCTGGGACTCCTCCTGTTTGGAATACACTTCTCTGAAGTTAAGGCTAATGTGGAAGGCATCTGGATGACAAAGTTTGCTGATGACTGCAAGCTGGGGGCAGTCACTGTAACCACCAATGATGTAGGTATCCTTCAGGAGGGTCTAGATCAGACAAATGATTGGTGCCAGAACTATGGCCTAAAATTAAATGCAGAAAATGCATTATCATACCATTTGGGATGTCAACTACCCCTGCAAATTACAACATCTGTAGAACACCCCTAATAGTAGACACAGAGGTGAGAGATCTGGGTACACAGATAGATAGTAGCCTGAACTTTAACCTCCACGTGTCCACAGTGGTGAGGAAGTCCTTCTGTGTGGCACAACTTATAAGTAAAGGTACGGCATCCAGATCCAAAGAAATTATAGTCCGCTGTACTCATTCCTCATTAGACCAATAATCGAGTACAATGCACCATTTAGCATGTACTTGACTAGGAACTTACAGTAGCTGGAGTGACCTCAGAGGTTGCTCACAAAGATAATACAGGGTGTAAACAACATGGCCTATGCAGATAGACTAAAAGACCAGTCCCTTTACTCTGTCTCCTAGTGACTATTAAGGGTGACCTATACTTGACCTACAAAGGACTCACAAATCCAGCCCTTATGGAGCTGCTATACATCCACAAGTCAAACAGCATGAGTGTCACCCAATATAGTGATCTAAACTTAGTCAGTGACTCAAACAAAACATGCCGGCGAGACAGATATTTGTCTCAGAGATTGCCCATTCTTTGGAACAGGCTTCCTGTTCAGGTTATGCAGAGCCCATCTCTGGCCCTCCTCAAATGCAGTTTGGATCAATGGCTAGGGAATCACAAATTTACACCTGGGGTAGCACCTATGCCCTTTATGGACAGGGCAGTCTGTAACATACTTAAGGCATAGGCATAAACCCATGCCATCCTCTTGCCTCTAAGGGCCATAAAAATCAGGTTGCATTGTCTAGGCTTGTAAGCTCTATTAAACAGTTAGCCTAGTAATCTCCCATGAACTTATGAACTGCTTTTACAGAACAGGGCAGTGCAAACCGCTCTCATATGTAAGCAATGGAATAATTGGATCACATTATCATTTGTTGGCTCATGATCCTGTTATATTCTAGTTATCAATACCACTAATCAATGCAAAATGTGATGAACTAGCTTATATTGTATGTCAGCATATTTTGATGATGTAGCATTTAATGACAAGACCTATGAGGTTAATTAGAAAACCAATTACAACCAGATACATTCTCACTGTGTTACTGTTCATTTCAGCCTTTCATAAGACAAGTGTTATTTGGCTAGAAAGGTATAAAGTAAACTTGATTTCAGACTAGTTCGTTAAGTAACTGCTCCTAGAGCTACATCTCTGTCACTCTATTAGTATAATAAAAGAGATCATCTCTGTCACAGCTACTGTTTTCCAGATAATTTTTGATCCCACATGTTAAAGCATCCCTACTACTTTCTACTGTTGAACCACTACCTTCCTAAAAAGTACTAATGCTTCGTACTGACAACTTCTTTATTTACTCAGTCAGATGGGTGTAAACCACTGTAATGGGCACAGCAGAATATGAGCACTGCAAGACAATGTGTCTAGCTTTTACACACTGCTGTCTCTTTTAACAGTAATGTAGTTTTCAAATGTTCAGTTTTTGCTTTCTCACCAGACTGTACTCCATAGTCAGCAAAACTAAAGAAAGAGGACACTTTGTTTATAACTTCTGATGTCAACTTGTTGATATCCTGGACTTCAAGACACTTGTTTGCCATTTTTATTCATGTGAAAGTTTTAGCACACCTATGCATGCATATCCGCATGTGTACCTCTCTCTCTCGCTCTCCCTCTCTCTCTCTCTCTATATATATATATATATATAAATATATATATATATATGCAGTATATGTATATATGTATACATGTGTGTATTTACACACCCACACACACACACACACACACACACACACACACACACACACATATAGTCGCAGGTGAAAAGAGTGAACGCTAATAAGAGACTTTTTTATTGCTGTAACTAAGAGCAGACGTTTAGATGTGTGAACGCCCTTCCTAGTGGTGCTTTGTATGTGAGATTACATTGCTGCAGGGACAGAGAATTTGTCCTTAGCCCACCTGCTGTGCAGTCTTGAAGATGGCCTACATAATTAGCAAAGAGTATCCCCAGGATTCACGAAGCCTCCGTGTAAGAGTTATAACTCTTACACGGAGGCTGCAGTTAAACTGAGTGATGTCAGCATGCTCTGCATATTCATGAGAGCATGCTGAATCACACCTAAGTCGAACACGGCCGTGTAAGACAGTAGGGGGCGTGTCCGTAGGCTGAGCCCTGCAAGCGGACACGCCCCCAGAAGTCTAAAAGTGCCCAAAGTACACACCCACAACAGAGTCCACGGAAATGTGAATAAACACAACACAACACATGCCCCTACAGACTATTAAACATAAAAGAAATATAAATGTACATGTCATATTTTTTAAATTGTAAAGATGTTTAACCGTGAGTGCTTCGTTATGCTGGCGTGCCCGTAGCGCAGCTACAGTTAGCAGTCAGTGGGAAAGCATATAAGAACTACATATGCAAAATAATCCAGGAAGCAATAGCGAAGCGGTAGAGATGCCGGCTGCAGAGCAGGCATTCATGGTTCGAGCCCCACAACACAATTTTTTTTTCTCAAAATAAGCAGGAAACAAGTCCCTGACACATATATGTACACATAAAACCAGAATATATGTAAAATGCAATGTAATAGCCTATTTATATTGAATAAATGTGAGCTAAGAAATGAATATAAACTGCCAGATATGCCCATAGCTGAGCTACAGTTCAACAGAGTGAGGTTATGTGCCCGTAGATAAGCATAGGTTTAACTGGTGCAAAATGAGTGCCTGTAGCCGAGCAGTGGTTTACCACGCTAAATATATGTGCCCCTAATTGCGCTAAGCGGCATATGCGTGCCAATAGCCAAATGAGTGTTAAACCGGCGTACCCCAACGAGCTAACCGACGGGCAACGGTGAGCAAGCCGTATCCAAAATGCCTTTACACAGACACACCCCTCAACATGTCTAGACAGTCATGAAAAATAAAAAGCAGTGGCCAGGTTCGAACCCAGGATACTATACACCATAGTCAAGGTACAGAACCACTAAGCCATGACAGCAGTTCCTAGAAATGCAATATTAGCTCATATATAGGAATGAATACAAACTACAGCATGACAATGCAGGTTTACTGAAGTTGATACAATTCCAAACTGGCCAATCACAGATATGTGCGGGAAAAATGGACTATATAAGCCCCATAGGCGGGAATACACAGCATAAACGATTGTAGAACAGACCTGCAGTTAGAATGTCAGGTGTAGGTGAGGGTAGTCGCTTCCGGCGCAGAGGTGGGGTGTTGAGGAGTCCAGGTACATGGCCTGGCTCCTAGTCCACAACCATGAGGCCCAACTCATGCAGGGCCAGGTCCTTTGGGGAGCGTACAAGGCTGAGGCGTGGGACCAGTTGGCTCATGAACTCACCAGTGCCACAGGAATTCCTAGGACAGGTGAGCAGGTCCGTCACCACCATGCGGACCTGAAGAGACGTAAGCAGGACCAACTGAACCGTTGGATCCAGGAGGCCCGGCAATCACCCAACGCCCCACCACTGAGTAAGTATAAATTAATTATGTTTGTAGAAAGTTAAACTACCTGAAATCATGGAGATGTGTATTCCAATATTACTTCATTTATATTACAGCTGCAGGTGTCCGTTCTGCGAACCGCAGAGCCTATGCTGATAGGCTGGTGCGGTTGCGCCACCAGGCAGGTCAGTAATCCACTACTAGTAACTGTAAAGATATATAAATGTATGACAGTTAGCATAAGAGTGCAGTGTAGCCAGGAAGGAATTAAATCTGCAACTCACAGAGTGTGAAAGTGTATGCAAGTATTGCCTGATTACAACAGTTCCCAGCCTGTAAGTTGAAACTAATCATGAGACTGTCCAACACATATTTTAAATAAAACTGCCCTGCCTGTAAGAAAATAGTACACAACCTGCAGCAGCAGGTAAAGTATAGCTGCAGAAGAGGATGAATTCACATGTGTGAGATATATTCCTGTGGAAATACTGAAACATGACAGAAGTGAGAGTGCTGGAAAGAACTGTAATAATTTCTGTTAAAACATGTCAATAAAGCCTAGAAGTACCAGTCTGAATAGTAACATGAAAGCAAGTGAGAGAGTGTGAGAAAGTGTCAGGAATACAGCACTACAGTAGTAATAACCCCTGAATAAACTATACTGCAGTCAGGACATAATTAAATGCATGTGAGACCCAGAACCAAACAGAAACATCTGTTCAAAGTGTTGCTGCATGTGGAATGTGTACACCAAAATCTGGATATGCTGCTCCCAGTCTGAAATATGCAGATAGGATGACTGTCTGATATACCAAACATCCACACCTGTCTACAGTTATAGAAAGAACAGTTAACAGGAGATGTATCTGCACAAACTTCGATATGAATCGTGTATGAACAGCAATAAAATGTAGAGTTATGTTGCAGTAACAGTCCCATCTGCAAGGTTAAGTAGTTAACATATAGGACACTGTAGTCAGAACAGTAGTGTGTATATAACTGTAGCTATTAGAAATGTACAGCATATGTGGTTGTATTGAAGGTGTTAATAATATGTCTGATTTACCCCACCCTCTAACCATCTATAATCCATTCCACGGAAAATGGTATGTGCAATCACAATTACCACCCCTGGACATCTGTCCTGTTGGGTCATATATATTTGCATGTCTGTTGATGCATCCGCCCGTTCATACATCCACACCTGATGGCCTGTTGCCATCAATCAACCCTGCATGTTGTTGGACTGTGTATTACTGTTCAAATTATGCATGTGCTATGCACGCTGTTCAATGGTGTGAATAACTGGGTGTGTGGTTAATGGGAATACTAATGCATGCTGTTACAACTAACTGTGAATGGTATTTATATGTCACTAACCCAAACTGTCATGACATAATGCAAAACATAGAACGACAGGGAAGGCGGGTTCCGGCGGACCCACCTCTCCCACCTCAGCTGGCGAGTGCACCTGGCACTAGTGCCCAGTCCGGACCCTCCTCCGGTGGCCCTGTGCCACCTGCGGGTGGAAGCGCTGCAGGGGACGGGGCTCGCCCCCCCTCTGCAAGTGTGGCCGGAGGAGATCCACCACTCACCCTCCGTAGCGTCCGGACTGTGGTGCGTAGGGAGATTCGGGACTCTGTCCTTGAGCCCCTACGCCAGCTCGAGGCACGGGTGGTGCAACTAACGGGCTTGCCCGTTGCCCCGCCTACACAGCCCCCAGCACAGCCCCGTCCTGGGCAGTGAAGGAACAGTGGCAACTGCCTATGGGTGGGGATATCAGTTCCACTGTTGCCATCTGTGGGCTCATGGGCTCTGGACATCCCAACCTCCGTCCCCGTCAATTGTGTAACCCCCCCACACGTGTCATACACCGCCCCTGTATGCGTCTTGTTTGTCTTGTCTGTTAACCTACCCAACCTACCTCCCCAGCTGTACCGACTACCTTCACCTGACATACCACTCTCACCTGAAAAAAAAAAGGGCACTCTGTACCCACAAAAAAATTACGCCCCATACATAGCTGCCCATTCCGCACACATGTCTACTGGACATGGAACCCATCAATTCCAATTGGCTGTACAACAGGTATTATTGTTGTCCTGACACCTCTCTCAGGGGTGGAAGGTTTCAAATGTCACACCAAATTACATACATATGCACAGCTGTTGCTGATGAAGAAATGGGCAGCTATGGTCCTTACCTACATCCCTCCTGCACATCCCAAGCTTGTTTCCCTACTGTCTTACCCTCTTTGTGACCCCTTTTTCACCACTTTCCTGTCTCCCCGTTTTCTTTTCTTTCAAAGAAAATAGCTGGTGCGCAAGAGTAAGCACGTTTAAGCGGTTGTAAGCGGGTGTGCGCTTGTGTGCGCGGAGCTAACCGCCAGTGCGCATGCGTGAGCTCCGCGCAAACCAGCGCTAACCCGGTTACAACTGCTTAAAAGTGCCTTAGTCACTTTGATTGACAGGTCCTGTACTCAGTTCAAAAGGAAAATAAAATCCCACTGTGAGTCCCGAACCCAGGACCTTGGCAACTATAGTCTGCATGACTTACCACTAAGCCATGACTCTTATATAGAAACACTGTGCTAAAGTAAATATATCATTTAACAGTAGGAATGAATGTAAAGGGAATATTGATGTGTAGTACACAAAGCATGACATTTAGAATCACAAACAAAACTGGTGGATTTCCATAATAGTAGTGTGTGAACAGAAACAGCCATGCTAGTTGGAAGCTAGTAGGTAATAATGTCACCATAGCACCTTGCAAGACACACACATACTCACAGCAGGATAAGCACTGCCCATACCCCACAACCTCTTACAGGAACACATCCGGACCAAGTAATAAAATATGTGGAGCAAAGGCCCAAAACCAGGGACACATTACAAATAAAGTTACAACAAATGCAGACAGTTCAGAAAGTAACAGGGTCTACACCTTGTGGGATGTTTGGAAGGGTATGCAGTCTGGAACTTGAATGTTTGTCACCATATTCTGACTTGAGCCCAGACTGACTTGCCAGATAAAGGTGTGCATGAGATAATGACCAAATTATGAGGCAGAAATGTGGACAGCCTGCAAATATCTGTACACATGACGGGTCCAACACCACCATATTTGAATAGTTAAGAACCTAGACATAGCAACAGTGAATGTCTTACAGGGATGCCCCACAGACCCCATGTGAAATGTACAAACAGTAGGCAGAAAGGTGTAACACATGCAATGGTAACTATGGAGTCCGGAAAGTATTCACCACTCGCATGGCAGAAAAAGTGTAGTAATACCTATGCTCATGCTAACCCACAGTCACAACTGCAGCATACCAGACATATTAATGGGTGCACCCCACTGATATGTACCATTCCATGAGGCACATAACTGGTGAACCTGAAAGCCTCTGGGGCCTGCTCAGCAGCATACCCACATATGCTAATAGATGTCAAGGCCCACACCATGGCCAGACCACACTGCATGCTGTAACACCCTAGCAGATATAGCAAGCATTCCAGGGTGTGAATGTACATGGGAAATAGGAAAGCTACAGCAGCACACTACAGTCAAGACACCTAGCAGGCACACCAGTACTGACAGTAAAGGGCAACTATTGAAGACGTAGCAACAGAGTGCAAGCAAAGGTGAAAGGAAAGCACACACACACACACACACATCAACAATAGTAGTAGTTGTTAGTGTACATACACAGTCAGTACAGGAAACTGGAGAAATGAATGGAGGAATGTTAACCCACAACCCACCGAGTAAAATTAGAGATACCAACCTTTACACTCACAGAATGTTGTCCACAGCATAACAGCATGGTCCCTGCCATTAACATCTGAAAGGGCTACGCCTATTTCACACACCCTTTTATAGCACAGTTCTGAAATCACAGTGAGAACTGCAATCAGTACACAACAGGCTGCATGCAATTAGCAAATGCTGGCTAACAATTGGTGCAGAGGCCATCACATGGGCATATGCAGATACCTACAAAAGTATGCTGTATTCCATGTCCACGCATGCAATAATTACATTGCACCCGGAGAGAGAGAGACAGAGACAGAGAGACAGAGAGAGTGAGAGAGAGAGAGAGAGGGAGAACCACACCCAGAACTAGACTGCAACTAAGCAGACAGACAGGAATCCCCAGCAACAGCTACCTGGAAGCTGCAACTGTGAAGTGGAGCAGCAGGACAGAGAGCCAGACAGTAGCAGATGCAGCTGTGACAAACACAGGTACTGTAAAGTAATACTATCAAGGTGTACATACTGTGAACCCTCCATATGTGTTATTGGGCTGTATCCATATGTATATGAAGATGTGTAATGGGCAGGGGATATACAGCACCTATCAGTGAAGGCTGTACATACAGTTGTATGTGTGAGCATCTATGTGCACATATATATGTCGTTTGATCGTAGGTTGTACTGCCATGTACTAATTAGATTACACAGCTATGTATGTTTAGCAGTATGTTAGTGTGTGTATACAGTAAGGTAGACATATATGCTGACATACCTGTCCAACATATGGCTATGTAGTTATGTCAACATATGTATGTGTATATATCTTATATGTATATATATACATATGATATGCATATATGTATACATACATAGAGAGAGAGAGATGTAGGACTACATAGACAGATGCTGATAGAATATTGTAGCGACATATCTATGTAATGCACACATGCAGAGATAGATATATGTAGATACATATACATAGACAGACTGATCTGACCACCTACAGGTATGATTGTATATGATGACCTGCAACACAGCCTGCCCCCCCCTGTCGCCCACACCCCCTCTGCGCCCCCCCCACATCTACAGCAGAATATGTACATCAATATATATATATATGTGCAAATGTATACAGACATATGTACATATATATATAAATAGACATATAGACATATCTTAATACATATATATATGTATAGAGAGAGAGTGAGAGAGATGTATACAGAGCTGGAGTGAGGCACATGTGTACAGATGTATTGCAACAGGTGCCTGGTGACAAAGGCACGGAGTGAACACCAGTGTCACATCCGGAGTATCATACCACAGTCCAGATCACCTACACAGGTAACCACCATATAAATGAGTGTCCGCCCACCACTGCATGTGTCAGGGGTGGTCAGGGTCAGACATGTGTACAATAGTGGCCCCAATGATAGTCACAGTGGCACACTATCCCTGGAATAGCTGCACATGGTATGTGTCCGCACACATGGTCAGTCAGGCATGGACATGTAGGTCGGTGTACCCCCCACAGCACGTAATGGATGCCATGGTATGGACCTCACACGACAGCAACAGATATGGAGAAGGACACAGTGACATGTACAACACGGTGACAATGCACCCAAACACAGTACCATTGCACAGTGACTGTCAACACCACAGAGTACACATATGCTGCCCACGTACAGGTTACCACCCCCAGATGCACATATGGAGGTCACACCCATGACAGATGTCCAACAGGCATTGTACCACCGCCCACCATCCACAACCTACCTGTCTGCTGTGTGTCGTCTGTGCCACTGCAATAGTGTGCACATGTGTAGGTATGGGTTCAAACTCACAGACAGGACACACCCTGCAACAAACCACACAGTGTTAAGATGCGAGACTCCCCATGTGTACATGTCACACATACCCCTGCTGCATGTTACTCAGATAGGTAATATGCCATATGTGTCACCCTGTGTAACTGTGTGACGGCAGCAGGTACCATCACACCACATGTGTCACAATGGTCAGGTTAGCAGAACAGTACGCTGCTGTAGACACGGGGGCATTAGCATATTGTATAGTATTGTATTACAATGTCATGTATTGTGTTGTATTGTATTGGTATGGTGAGGTGCCTCCTGCATGGAGTGGAACCACTGGTGCTGTGCGCCAGTGTACAGGTACATACCCTGTAGTCAAGGTAGTGTAACATAGCACCTCTATATGTGTGTTTAGCGCCTGTCAGAGGTTATGTAGCATGCAACTGGGGATACCAGCAGGTCCCGTCCATGTCGTGTATTCTGCTGACCTGCGGGTGTCTCTCACCTGGACATCTGTGATGACCTTGAGGTTAGGGTCAGCAGGGATAACCATGCCTTAATACAGGGGGAGGGCGGGGTGACACCTGCACTGACCCTGTCCGCCACAATGTCGTCTAGCTGTGGTGTCGGTGAAATATGTGTAGTGTACTACCCATGGGCATAGAGGATGGCTCCTGACCAGGTCGCTAACATAGGTCAGGTAGGCCTCCTGGTCATCTGCAGTATCACGCTTGACGTCCCACTCAACATTGCCCATGTAGTCAGTGTGATGGGAAATAGATCCTTACCAGTGCTGCTCAGACATACCCTCCCTTCAGAGACTGATGCTCTGTCTTGCAGTAGCTTACATCAACTGTAATACAATCAGTATATGGCTGGGGTTCGCCGGACAGGATGCTGTCCCTTTGTGGACAGTGTCCTGGCCATATATGGGAATGCATGAGCCATGCGGTCTTGGAGATGTCTGTAGAAAGCAATTGTGTAGGGGTCAGCATTGTGGGTTGTCTCTGACACTGGCCCAGTGGGCTGTAAGGATACCATATCACTGTTACAAAGTGTAACGTCTGTATCTGTAATGTTGTGCACTGTAGCCATCTGTGCTGGTGGTGGAGGTGGGATATGTATATCCAGGGCAAGCAGGGTGTGGTCAGCCCACAGTAGTCGCCGATGTACGCCATACAGTACCTAGACACAAACCCCAGAGTGAGGAGGTGCACCTCACCTGAATTGGTGTTCTGACTGCTGGTGTTCAGTAGTATGTCGCACGTAGCCTGGCAGGTACTGTACAACAGTTGCTGGCCGAGCACTGATACCTGGCCATCTACATGTGTATCCACCAATAGACAGACAGATGCTACATATGTGGGATATGTGGTATCATGACAGTCAAGTAGCATGTGTAGTATGTGTGCCAAGGTCTGCCAACATAGATTGCTGATACCATGTTATTGTTTTCCCAGGTACATGGCCCACCCAAGACATCCAACCTACTCCGTGGCTGAGGATGAGGAGATACACCAGAGCCTGGTGCGGGACTATGCAACACTCTTTCCCACACCAGCCAGAATCAGCAGGTGAGGGCTGCACTGTGGCAGGACCTTGTCCGTCGGGTAAATGATATAGGCATGCATAATAGGACATATGAGCAGGTGCGACATCACTGCAGTGATTTGATTAGACATGTCCGTCAGCGTGCGTCAGATATCCACAGGCAACAGGTCGCCACAGGTGGTGGGGTGGCTACACATCCCCACTCACCAGACTGGAGGGACTGCTCCTGAGTGTAGTGGCTCCAGTCCACCTGCAACAACAACAGCAGCAGACATGCGTCATGATGGAGGCTGGAGCCGCACAGCAGCAGGACAGTGAACGTGCAGGTAATATGTCATATGTGTAGTTGACTGTTGTGTACACTGGTAGTTAATGCATGTGTGTGGTGTGTCCTTTGTTCGTAGCTGCCACCATAGTATATAATGTGCAAGCGTGATATCCGCAATATTAGCTGCAGACCTTTGAAAGGCGACTGTCGTACTCCTGACCTGTATCATACTCAGTAACATTGGCACAGTTGTGCCCACTAACATTAGTTTCCTCATGTCTGCAGGACCCTCCGGTATCACTGCATTGCAGCCTATCCATGCTGGTGAGTGTCTATTTACATTACCTGTAAAGTTGTTGATAGTAATAGTACCTTTTGGCACACTTAGTGGTGCCCCTTGTATGCATGTAGGTGTGTCTGTGTCTGTGTGTCAATATCACGCATACTGAGTACTGTTCAATTGTGTGAAACTGTGTGCATGTGTGCATGTGTGCATGTGTGCATGTGTGCACCTGTGCATGTGTGCATGTGTGCATGTGTGCATGTGTGCACCTGTGCACCTGTGCATGTGTGCATGTGTGCATGTGTGCACCTGTGCATGTGTGCATGTGTGCATGTGTGCATGTGTGCACCTGTGCATGTGTGCATGTGTGCATGTGCATGTGCATGTGTGCATGTGCATGTGTGCATGTGTGCACCTGTGCATGTGTGCATGTGTGCATGTGTGCATGTGTGCATGTGTGCATGTGCATGTGTGCATGTGTGCATGTGTGCACCTGTGCATGTGTGCACCTGTGCATGTGTGCATCGCTGGTAGTGTGTAGACATTGTAAACTGTGTTTCCTGTTTCCTTCCCACAGGTTCTGTTGCTGCTCTGGTGTTATCTAGCAGGGAACCTGAGTCAGGTGCCGTGGGTACTGCTACTGATGACATTGGTGTAATGGCACAGGACGGTATGCCAGGGTCCGCCATTGGTCAGCCAATTGACAGTACACAGCTGTCGACCCCATCCATGCGCACAGTTATCCTGCCAATACACCCCTTGTCACCACTGTCCCTAGGTGATGGACAGCATACAGTGGGCATTGACCAGGGTAATGTGGTATCTGCGGCACATGCTTCCCCACACAGCAGCCATGGGCATGGCCCAGAGATGGTACCACACAGACAGATGTCCAGGGGTTCTCGTGGGAGCATCCATGGGCGTACTGCCCCTGGCAGACGTGCCCACAGAGGTCTTACAACCTCAGCTATGTTTCGGACTGTCATGCAGGCACAGTCACGTATGGAACGGTACACCAGACAGGGTCTGAGGGAGCTGGCAGCATGTCGCACAGCCATGACCGACGGTATGCGTGACATTGCGGCCGCCATCCGTGATTTCACCGACGTCGTAGACAGGCGTTGTGGGGACATATTACACCGGCTCCACAACTACATGTCCATGAGCCAGGGTGATGGTGGGCGGTTGCGTCGTCGACGTGGCCGTATGCCAGCAACAGCAGCAGCTGGCAGTCGGCGTGGGCGACAACAGGGCCGCGGCCGCCCCCGTAGTGCCAGCAGCAGCCCCAGCAATGCTGGGTCTGTGCTGTCATCAGACCGCCCCAGGAGACCACGTGCACGTGGCTCTGGCCAGGCCCGACAGGGCTCTGTGTCCAGTCAACGAACACCTGCTTCTGATGACAGTACCCAGTCTGGGTTGGTACCGGATACGGTCCGTAGCACCCTGCAAGGCACAGGTACCGTGTCCGTGGCCAGAGACACTGATCTGTATGACCTGGCAGGTACAGTCTGTGGCTGTCCACAAACACCAGTATATGGCAGCCATGAGGTGGAACTGTGTGCATCCATACACACATGCAAAATAACAACACCTAGGGCTACCGCATACACGCACACACTGCATCAACACTGCCCCACCTTCTACTGCTGTCCCTCACCAACACACATACACATACATGTCAATTGGTGGTATGGGTGGCTGACCCAGGCATACCAAGTTCACACCCTGTGCATATGATGAAACTGTGCCACCTCCTGCATTCTGTAACAACTGTGCAGGTACAGGTTAACATGTTGCTGATGCACAGGGTGACCACATAGATGTGTAGTAATAGTATCATGTTGTTAACAGTACTGTGTGCTGAATTAATTGTGGGTATATCACAGCATGCCTGATGCAGTATTTGTGTGATTGTCATGTCCTGTTGTCTACACCCATGGTAAGTACCATAGTGTATCATCTGCACATGTTGGCATACTGGTGGTAATGATGTCAACAGCAGGCTACATACATAGGTAGCACAGGGGATGGGTAATGAATGTAGTAATACACAATGATGGACATGTAAATTGCAAGTGGCATGTTGCCCACACTAGACTCTGCAATGCAGATGTGTGAGGATGTTGATATGTGTGCAGAACTACACAACTGGTACAGGACACACAGGAGCACACTAGCACTGCATGCACACATCTCATACCATGCTAGACAGCACCAACACACATAACGAACTGTCACAGGAGGGAGAGTCCCCATATATGTCAGGGATACTGTGGTGGCAGGCCAGGAGCATACATCCTACTAAGTATGGCACCACTGAGAGAAGGATCGGTGTCTGTTATTTGACATGTGTATTACTGCAGGTATGGGCACATGGGTTTCTATCCAGTTATTGTACATCCTGACAGTACATGCATGTTCCATACACTTGTGTGCACTGAGACTGGACCCTAGCCATCTGACCAGTGTATTTCCATGTACATGTGCATAGCGCCTGCATATTTGCAGTGTTACCTTATGGAACTGGTACAGCTTGTTTGTTGTACAATGGACTACATGGAGCCCTGTTCACTGTACCTTTGTTTGCATGCATGTTTGCTTGCAATTACCCTGGAATACCGATCACACCTGCAATGCATAGTTATAGAGCTTCTGTGGACTCCTAGTGCCATCTGCATAGCCTACTATATGTATGGCCATGTCCCACTTGACAGGTTGCCACTGTTTGACCTGTTCACATGTACATTGCCTGTGACACAGTGCATATGACCTGCCTGGCATGTGTCCACGTGAGCAGTCATATATGCTACTGCTAAGTAGTCACAGGCACTACACCTTCACACATCCATCTCCTGTTGAACTACCTGCTTTGCTAGGGACAGCCTGCACCTGTCACCCCTGGCCTATCAGATATTGGCAAAGCCTCTTGCTACCCCCATAGTGCCTATGTTAGGCAGGGCTCACATGACAAACCCACCTTCATAGGTATCACAAGGGATAAGACACTAAGAGCAATGCTACCCAACGCCAGATGTCTAAACCTCCAGATGCATGCACCCAAAACACTCCTTGGCATGGGAAACATCGATATCTGTGCAGTAACAGATGCCTGGTTCAGGGCTACTGAGAGCACACCAGCACTACCGGGTGTAACCGGTTGATTTCTTTGCTACAGTCACCAAGGCCATTGCCGAGGGAAGGTGGTTCACACAGCCTACCTGGACCTTGCAAACGCCTTCGCAACAATACCCCACTTGGGCATTCTAGGAAGCTCACCAGCTTAAATATAAGCCCCTATGTCACTAGATGGATTGCACAGTGGCTCAAGAACAGAACCCACATGGTTAGCATTGCTGGAGCCATGCCAGACCCCATAACAGTTACAGGTTGTGTCCCAGAAGGCTCAGTCCTGGGACCCTCTTGTTTGGTACATATTTATTGGAGGTACAGGCCAACACGGATGAACTGTGGCTGTCCAAATATGCAGATGACTGCAAACTGGACACCATAATCGACTCCCCAGCTGACACAAGCATCTTCCAAAGGGGCATCATAGCAACAGACAACTTGTGCCAGAGCCATGGCCGTCTGCTGAACAGTGTGTAGAAGGGAATGTGCATCCTGTAGTCTGTTCACCTAGTTACCAAAAGGGACATTGTCCTCACACACACTAACCCCCCTCAGCCAAAACACACACTTGCCAATTGCAGGATTCAAACCCCTATCTGACTGTTATGACACATGAGACGGGTAAGTTAGCAGAGCACGCTATTTGCATTACTGGGGTTTTCTCTTCCCCTGCTATACTTATAGAGTGCTGACATCATCAGTGTTTAGAAAAGGGAATGGGCATCCTGTAGTGTCTTATCCTATTTGCCAAAAGGGACACTTCCCTCACACACTAACCCCTCTCAGACAAACACACACACTTGCCATTCACAGGATTCAAACCCCTACCTAACTATGTTATGACACTTGAGACGGACGCATTAGCAGAGCGCTATTCGCATTACTGGGAGGTTTCCTTTCTCCTGCTCTACTTATAGGGTGCTGACATCATCGGTGTTTAGAAAAGGGGATGGGCATCCTGTAGTCTGTTCACCTAGTTTCCAAAGGGACATTTCCCTCACACACTAACCCCCCTCAGACAAACACACACACTTGCCATTCACAGGAATCAAACCCCTACCTAGCTATGTTATGACACTTGAGACGGACGCATTAGCAGAGCGCGCTATTCGCATTACTGGGAGGTTTCCTTTCTCCTGCTCTACTTATAGGGTGCTGACATCATCGGTGTTTAGAAAAGGGGATGGGCATCCTGTAGTCTGTTCACCTAGTTTCCAAAAGGGACATTTCCCTCACACACTAACCCCCCTCAGACAAACACACACACTTGCCATTCACAGGAATCAAACCCCTACCTAGCTATGTTATGACACTTGAGACGGACGCATTAGCAGAGCGCGCTATTCGCATTACTGGGAGGTTTCCTTTCTCCTGCTCTACTTATAGGGTGCTGACATCATCGGTGTTTAGAAAAGGGGATGGGCATCCTGTAGTCTGTTCACCTAGTTTCCAAAAGGGACATTTCCTTCACACACTAACTCAGACAAACACACACACTTGCCATTCACAGGAATCAAACCCCTACCTAGCTATGTTATGACACTTGAGACGGACGCATTAGCAGAGCACTATTCGCATTACTGGGAGGTTTCCTTTCTCCTGCTCTACTTATAGGGTGCTGACATCATCGGTGTTTAGAAAGGGATGGGCATCCTGTAGTCTGTTCACCTAGTTTCCAAAGGGACATTTCCTCACACACTAACCCCCCTCAGACAAACACACACACTTGCCATTCACAGGAATCAAACCCCTACCTAGCTATGTTATGACACTTGAGACGGACGCATTAGCAGAGCGCGCTATTCGCATTACTGGGAGGTTTCCTTTCTCCTGCTCTACTTATAGGGTGCTGACATCATCGGTGTTTAGAAAAGGGGATGGGCATCCTGTAGTCTGTTCACCTAGTTTCCAAAAGGGACATTTCCCTCACACACTAACCCCCCTCAGACAAACACACACACTTGCCATTCACAGGAATCAAACCCCTACCTAGCTATGTTATGACACTTGAGACGGACGCATTAGCAGAGCGCTATTCGCATTACTGGGAGGTTTCCTTTCTCCTGCTCTACTTATAGGGTGCTGACATCATCGGTGTTTAGAAAGGGAATGTGCATCCTGTAGTGTCTTTTCCTATTTGCCAAAAGGGACATTTCCCTCACACAGACTTACACACACACCAACCTCACACACACACACTGAGCACTTGCAGGATTTGAACCCCTACCTAACTATGTAATGACACTTGAGACGGACGCATTAGCAGAGCGCGCTATTCGGATTACTGGGAAGTTTCATTTCTCCTGTTGTACTTATAGGGTGCTGACATCATCTGTGTTTGGAAAGGGGAATGTGCATCCTGTGGGGAGGCAAACACCAAGCACACTATGGCTAAGCTGTCATTCCCTAGGGCAAACAGCCTAGTGTTGACCTCTACACCATTATGTTTAATTGTCAAATGCACATTATTTGTTGCTGATAGACTGTTTGCATATCTTTATTGCCATAGCATTCCCTGTTGGTATGAACAACCTCTGCATCTGTGGAAACTGTTTGCATATGGGAGGGATCCACTATATCACGTATGTCTCTGTAGTCATTTAACTGTGTGCACTGGGCAGACTGCTGTAATGTGGTTGGTTCCTGGCATAACACATAACAATACCAGATATGTGTGTCCCACTGCTAAACCAAGATTTGGACTAAGTGTGTGAGCATGCCCAGTTCAGCCTTCCCATGGCATGTTGTCAAAGTGTGTGAGCATGCCCAGTGTGATTATTCCATATGTTGGACTCTGCAGACCACCACATTTGTGGATGTGTGTGATCTTCACAAACTAAGTGTGTGAGCATGCCCAGTTCAGCCTTCCCATGGCATGTTGTCAAAGTGTGTGAGCATGCCCAGTGTGAGCATTCCATATGTTGGACTCTGCAGCCCACCACATTTGTGGATGTGTGTGAACTTCACAAACTATCACCCGTTCATGGTTGTGGGTTGTGTGTCATGTTGTGTAGTTACTGTACAACTGCTTTGTGTGTGAACACAACAGGATTATACTGTGCCTGCAGTGTTTGCATGGGATACTTTGCATACAGTTGTCAACATCCTTTCACACTGACCTAACACTGTAGTACTGTATAGTGTACTGGCAGTACTTTGACTGTGGTGGACAGTAACCTGGGCTTTACTGCTATCACTGCTTTACATTTCGATAGTGGGCACAACAGCCTGGTTGGGGCCAGTTGTGTACATCTGACCATGTTGCATTCTGTTCAGATATGAACTACTTACACCAGGCTTGTCCAACATTGTTAGTGTATTCCACAACATAGGTGTACAATTGCAAACACTAGCGATGTGCCCTAGTCCATGGCTAATGCAAGTTGGAGAGTGTGTTTGTCCTTCAACACACATTGTAAGGAGTTTGCCATGACATATGTCATGGTTAGTATACTGTGCCTCTGTCTACCTGTGACATGACAGTGATACCCAGGATAAACCTACCATCTCCCGTCCACCCATCAGGATTCCTATTGAGGAAGATTGATAAGTGACTCTATGGGTAGCCTGTGCTGAGGGTTCACTCATGGGTGGGAGTGGCTTCTGTGTTATGGATCACACAGTACAGCTTGTCCTATGTAAGTCAGTGCTGGGGTTCAGGTCTGTCATGTGCATAGCTCACTGCCATTCAGATTGTACTATGTGCAGCATTTTTATTGATGCCAGCAACACAGGCAACACATGGCATCTGTGTAGGCTGATTGATACTCCTGATGAGGTACTGTTGGGGACTTTACAGTTGATGGAGGTGTCTGCTGAGGTACATCCCACAGGGGCTATTGTAGTCGATTGTACCACTGATGCAGGAGGACTGCAGAGCCACAATGACCTCCCTTATGTAGATCTGACAGCCTTCATGATTAGGTGGGTATATGGTATGTTTCTGTAAACACTACAGCACATGTTTGTCCAATGCAGGATATCTATCACCCTGTGTCCCCAGGTCTCTCATTACATGTTAACTACATAATGGGTTAACACCTATGTGGTGATTGGTGGGCACTTACTGTATATCCACGGAGGTTGACTATACACGTTTCTGCACTTAGCTTGCTGACATAGCTATGGCACCAGTTGTCTGTTTCTATGTGGCCCTTTTGTGGGATGCATGTGTCAGCTGGTGGATCATATGTGGTGAGCGGTTTGTAGTCCTCTGCAAACATGTTAGGACACAGTCCTTCCATGTTTGCCTGTACCTATGGGACATATATACCAGACGAGGGAGATACCAGGTCCAAGCCTTGTGGGATGCCAGTTATATCTGGTTTGTAGTCTGACATGGCTGAAGCATGTCTGACCATGTCTGTTCTGTCCTTGGTCTGGTTTGCAACCCCTCTACTGACATGTGGGTTTATATTTACGCTGGTGAGCCTATCTATACTGAACATGTAGGGTATTGTATAGAAGCCTTTGCAAGGTCCAGATACACTGTGTGGAGCACATTGCCCTCATCAATGACCTTAATGACTGTTTCAATTGAGTCCAACATGGTTAGGGGCAGGATCTGCACTTGAGGAGGCCACACTGGGTTGGGTCCGGTGTCAGTAGGTCCCCAACATCCATATGTCTGTGGTACATGCTGCTCCTTTCCATAGCTGTGCAATCTGGGCTTCTCAGGATTCTGGGGTAGTACTGTTCAGTATCCATTCAGGCAACACCTTTGTTGAGAAGGACCACTGTTGTTGTACACTGCTCTTTGGGTACATATTCTGTGGTACGGCTGACATTGAGCAGTAGTGTGGTTTGGCATTCCATTCATCTTAGACTCCATGTTGCACTAAGCCCAGGTCACCATCTCATACCATTGCTGCTGTGTGTTTTGCTTTGGAGATGTTGTCTGTTACCTCAGCATCTGCTATGTCAGGGGGCCAGCAGTCTGCTGGGATAGATATTCTGCATTCGTGGGGGTGGGGGGGTTTGCACTGCACCTGTCGGGATGTATGTTGGCAATATGTGTGTGTGTTTGTGGTATTTGTGTGATTCAGGGCATATCTGTGAATTCACAACATGGCTCCTACCATCAGTTGTGTAAGCCTTGGGATTATCCTTCGTGTCCTGTACAATTTGTATCTACATAGGTTCATAGGTTCATACTAGGCTATCCACCCTGGGCATTTGTTAGGCTAGCCAGAGTGTGTGTGGCTTTTGAGACCCCTTGCTATGTGGATATTATGGCCATGTATTATTTGCTTAGCTGTGCCTCTGTCTGGACATGACACAGTGAAGACCCCCACTGTAACTCTACAATCATCCATCCACTTGGCAAGATTCCTGTTGAACAGTGTCAGTGAGGGGCTCTGCCTAACATGGGGTGGGATTCTGGTCCAGGGTGTGTGGAGCCTCTGGATTATGTATCTGTCCCACCGGCACATCCTATTTCATTATTTGTTGAGGTTGACATCTCTCACTCTCGCAGCTCCAATGGATATGTGTTGTCTGGGGTGGAGCATGTCCATTACTCCTGTGTTGGGCATGGCCTCCTACAACAGGCATGCAATGCCTCTGTGTGGGCAGTCTGTGACTGGAGTCAGCTGGGGTGTCTACAGCCAGGCAGCATATGACATATATGTGTGACACTTTATCCTCTTGGTGAGGTACCTTTGCGGTCTTTCTAACTGCTGCAGGTGTCAGGTAAGGTAGATCCCATATGAGGCATTGTACTGGATTATGGGTGTGATTGGGATAAAGTATAGGGGCACAGTGACCTCTGTTGCCATAGATGTGACTCCTTTCCTGATACAGTGTCACATGTAGACAGTCTTCCTAGCCACATTGGCAATGTGGGTGTCACATAACAGGTTACTGTTCACTTGTGTCCCTTGGTCCCTGGTTACTCCTTCCATACATAATGGTTTACCACCTATGTGGTATTTCGTGGTACCTTGTTTGGTATTTGGTGGGACATTCATACTGTCCAGTGTCTTCAGGACGGTTGGGGGGGGGTTATTGTGTGTGAGAGTGCGGTCTGTAGCATGCTACAGACTGCACAGCAGTCTTGCCTACAGTTAGTTGCACGTGGGTGAACTCCACTGCCTTGTGCATTGTCAGTTACCTGGACGTATGGGTGTCTGTGCTGCCTATGGTTACTCACCTCCTTTTATGTAGTGTTCCAGGTTTTGGGGCCATGACACATGGTACATGGTATAACCTGGTAGTGCTGGTGTGCTGTCAGGAGCCTTGCAGCAGGTTTCTGTCACTGCACAGACATCGATGTTCTCTATTCTGGGGATGGCCTCGGGAGCATGCATATTGGGGTGTACACATCTGGCATTGGTCAGCATTTCCCTTATGTTTCTTCCCACTTATGTTTTCTCGGGTGGTGGGTCAGTCTTTTCAGCCTTGCCTACAAAAGGCTGTGTGGAGGTGGCCAAGGCCTTATCCACTATTCAGACGCCCAGGGTAACAGGTGCAGGCCATCCCAAGGGCAGCTGCATGGCTTGTCAAGCATGACATCCCAAGCAGACAGACATTGGATCCCCTTGGAATGACACCAGTAAGTGTGCTACTTGCTATGACTGATCATTCCATGTTTCTACTGTGGCATTATTCTTGGTAAGGGTAGGTTGCTGCAAACGGTGAGTGTCATACCAGCCTGGACTACATAATCGGATAGCTCATCTGTGTCTCTTTACATGTAGTCTAGGGCAGTACATCTCGGTCATTCACACCAGCATGGACTATGACTGCATCATATTTCTATTTGCTTTGGAGTGACCTTCATATTTCTGTTATGTGGCATATTGTGGCGGCCTACAGGCAGCTTACTGTACCCTTTCCTTTGTTCAGTCTGCTGTGCGGGACAGCAGTGTGTCTGACTATGGAGTCACCTATTACAACTGTATCGGGCATGTTGTTTCTCCTTCTGGCCTGTGACTGTTTGGCACACCAGCTTTGTGTGCTATGTGTTGCATGTGCTATGTTTGGAGGCTGTTTCATTGGGTGTCTGCTTTAGTGGCCTCTGTTGGTGTGCTGTGTGTGTGATTTCTGCCTCCGGGAATGTATTTCTGTGTTTATGTGTTTGGTTTGCAGTTGTGATAGGTCTATGTGGGTATGTGTTTGTGGTGTGTGTGGTTACCTTCTCCTACTGACTTGTTTTGGGTGTACTGAGTTGGGGAGCTCTGCCTCCGGTTTGGATGGATGGTTGCATCTCTCACATATATTTGTATTTCTTGGGTGGAGTTGGTGGTTGTCTGTGTACTTGGGGCAGGTGTAACATTGCCTCAGGATTCACAGATTCCACTTGTTGTGCCTGGCCTTACTGGATTGCATGTGTGGACAGATTATATTGCCATACTACTGATCAGTAATTACGTCATTGTTCATGCTTGCTCTATCATGTAGTAGCTTCCTCATTCTCTTGCATGTTTTGGTTATGGCTGGTGTCCACCATGCCAGATTTAGGCACTGTGTCTTGTTTTAATTTGGGACTGCATAATCCAAGCATTCCTGGCAGTGTTCATGGAATGGCTGTCTTACAGGTTCTGAGGCGTGGCCCATATTTTGCACCTGCACGGACCTTTCATGGATTCCACATCAGTTTGGAGGTGTGCAAATAATGCTTAGCACATGTTTTCCACTGTGATTTCCCGGACAGGGACTGTGGTCAGGATTTGTATATCCAGTGTGATTACTATATGGTCTGGTGTTACCAGTGAGCAATACACTTATCATCTTGACATCCCGCACCCATGTTGCTGATTATCACATCCAGTATGCTTGCCCTCTTGTGGGTGTGCTACGTTGTTCCTGGGCCTTTTGGTTTGTGGATTCAATGACCTTTTGTCCTACACTGTTGCAGCTGGTATAATGCTCCCAGTCTATGTGTCTGGGTATTTGCAGTCGCCCAATATAATGTGGTTTGGAGGACTTGATATATTCATGTATTCCAGCATGGGCCCGATGCAGTTCCTGGTGTTGGGCCAGTACTCTGTAGCAGGCTATACACTGGGGGGCAGTTTTAGCCACTGTTACTTGAGCATGGCTAGTCCATGCTGCTTTTGTGGTGGTACCAACATAGGGGTGTGGTTATCCTTGACAATTCTTGCTGGTCACCCTCCTTTTGTAGCTTGTTCCAAGTGTTGAGGATGTACAGCACAGTATGAGGTGTAACCTGGTAGTGTTAGGGTGCTGTTGTGAGCCTTGCCTCAGTATTCTGTTACAGCACAGTTATCAACATTCTCCATACTGGGTGGGCTTAGTCTGCATGCATCTTGCTGTTTGACCTTATCCCTTATCTGATTCTTATCCCTTCTGGTACCTATGGAGATAGGTTTGTGTTTTGCGCCTTCCTATTCAGGGCACACTGTGCATGACAACAGCCTTTGCCAGTATCCATACGGCCTGCACTGATAGGTGCACGCCAGTCCTGGCAGGTGGTGCATCATGTCATGCTCAGCATGTCATCCCAGACTGGCACACAGTGGGTCCCCTTTGCCTAACTGCATTACTTCGGAAATTGTTGCACTTCATCATCTCGTTGTCCTGTTGTGGCATGCTGCTTGTTGAGGGTAGGATGTTAGACGGGGTCCTCAGGTGTGCATATGGTACTTGGTGTTACATTACTTGACACATAGCATTCATGCCTCAGGTGGTGCTGCAGGGCTGCCTCTGTCGGATGCACATATTACACTTCCCTGTACATGTTTGTGAGCAGGTTGTGTCACATTAGGCATCCCTGTTACTATATGGTGAGTCGGAGGGGTATCATTCCCAAGGTTCCTACTGAGCCAATGTATGTGCTATGCGTTGCCTCTTTGCCAAGGCCAGGGCATACTGGGCACGCCTCCTTCTGCCTACTGGGGCAGGCTCAGGTTGTTCCTCCTCCGAGTCACGCTGTGCCTGTGGTGGCCTTGGCGATGGTGGGGGGCTGTTTGGCCCAGCCCTATGCTGGTCCTGCTGCAGCTGTTTTCGCATGATCATATTATGTAGCATAGCACATACCATGACAATTTGGGTACATGTAGTTGGTGTGTACTGCAAGGCTCCACCAGATGTGTCCAGACACCGGAACCGTGACTTGAGCAGCCCAAACACACGCTCTATTACATTACGTGTTTGTGCGTGTGCCTCATTATGGCGTTCCTGTTCAGGTGTGTGTGCGTTTCTGATGGGTGTCATCAGCCACGGCTCCAGTGCATATCCTGCATCCCCACTAGGTGTCCGTGTGGGATGTCCCCATTGGCAAATGTCTGGTACAGCTGCGTCAAATGCCAGATGTGGGAATCATGGTAGCTCCCAGGACAGCCGCACACACATTCATTATTATGCCCTGGGCATCACACACGACCTGGCAGTTGATGGAGGGGAAGCCCTTGCGGTTTATGTAGGCCCTACCCCGCTCTCCTGCTGGTGCTTTGATGCGTATGTGCGTGCAGTCTATGGCACCCAGTAC